>NW_008600693.1:0-20405 GCF_000691845.1 Merops nubicus
GGTCAAACAGGACTGGCCCTTCATCAATCTTCAACGTACTTGTTCTTATCATATAAAATGAAAGAATTTCTCTAGCTGTAGAGCCACCTACGCCTCAGACAAGATGGTTAAATTAAATACAATTAAGTACACACATGTATTACATGTAATAATACACACAACAAATTATGGAGCAGCAAAAAAAGTTTGAATTTGCATTCTGCATTGTATTCACATTTACACACACAGGATAACAGTACTACTGCTGGCAGAGGTCAGACTAAGCCTTAGAGCTTCACCCACCAAGCACATACCTCATGTAGTAGTCATTACAAGTGAAGCACCAGAGCACTAGATCTATTTGCAAAAGTGAAGCTAAACCCCAGATTTACCAAGTCAATGAAAGCAGAACCTAACAGTGGCAACAGGAACAGGTATCCTGGGAAGACTACAGGGACATTATCTACTTGCATATGGATGGGGTCAGGAAGGCCATGACATGGCCGGAGCTGAACTTGGCAAGGCATGCAAAGAATAATAAAAAAGGCATCTACAGGTATGTCAACAAGAAAACAAAGGTCAAAGAAAGCATGTCCCCATGATAAGGAAGACTGGAAAACTGGTAACAGCAGATGAGGAGAAGGCTGCAGAGAAGAAAACTGCTAACAACATATGAGGGGAAGGCTTTTTTTCCTTCAGTCTTCACTGGCAAGCTCTCTTCTCACATTTGCCAAGTCCACGGACCACACTGCATGGACTGGGGGTGCAAATAAGAACAGATCATGTTCATGACCACCTGAGAAATCCGAACATAGTAAGCCTATGGGATCTGATGAGATGTAGCCCAGAGTCCTAAGGGAACTAGCTGATATAGCTTCCAAGCCACTCAATGAAGTTCCCAGTGACTGGAAAAACAGAAACACTGCACTCGTTCTTAAAAAGGGTGGAAAGGAGGACCAATGGAACTACAAACCTATCCACCTCACCTCTGTGCCTGGGAAGATCATGGAAAAGATGGTCTTAGAAGCTATACTAAGGCACATGGAGGACAGGGAGGGGATTTGAGACAGCCAGTGTGGCTTTACCAAGGGCAAGTCCTGCCTGACCAGCCTCAAAGCTTTCTATGATGGAGTGACTACAACTCTGGATAAGGGAAGAACTACGGATGTTATATATCTGGACTTCTGTAAGGTCTTTGACACAGTCCCCCACAACATCCTTCTATCTAAGCTGGAAAGATGCAGATTTGATGGGTGGACTATTCGGTGAATAAGGAAGTGGTTGGATGGTCGCATCCAAAGAACAGTGGTCAATTGCTCCATGTCCAGACAGAGATGAGTGCTGTCCCTCAGGGGTCCATACTGTGATCAGTGCTTTTAATATCTTCACCGATGACCCAGACAGTGCCATTAAGCTCAGCAAGTTCAAAGATGACACCAAGCTGAGTGGTGCAGTTGCCACAGGCTGCCATCCAGAGTAACCTGGACAAGCTCGAGAAGTGGACCCATGGGAATACTCTCTGGGAAGATGTCACTGTGGCTTAAAGGGAGTTTATAAGAAAGATGGGGACAGTCTTTTTAATAGGGCCTGTAGCAACAGGACAAGGGCGTAATGAACTAAAAGAGGTAGATTCAGACTAGATATAAGGAAAACAATTTTTATTCTCAGGGTGGTGAAACACTGGAGCAGGTTGCCCTGAGAGGTGGCAGATGTCCCATCCCTGGAAACATCCCAGGTCAAGTTGGACAGGGCTCTGAGCAACCTGATGTAGTTGAAGATGTCTCTGCTCACTGCAGGGGGCTGGACTAGATGACCTTTAAAGACCCCTTCCAACCAAAAACATTCTATAATACCTTCTAAAACAACATCCCATTTCAGTACATCTTCCAGCTTGGACAAGGTATACACCAATTCCTCCTAAAAAGGACTTGTCAGAAGTTGGGTCAAGTTATGGCAGGTTTATTAGCCTAAAGTACAGCATCCAAATAAATGCAGCTTATGGAGGGTGCTTCAGTCTTCTAGATTAGTTCTTTTTTCATGCGATCAAGTTGGGATCAATAAACTCTGCTAAAACTGGAAGTCCTAGGAGCATGAGAGTCACAAAAATGATCAGAGGGCTGGAGCACCTCTCCTGTGATGTCAGGCTGAGAGAGTTGGGGTTGTTGAGCCTGGAGAAGAGAAGGCTCTGGGGGGACCTGATACCAACCTTCCAGTACCTGAGAGGGGCCTACAAGAAAGCAGGGGAGGGATTATTCACAAGGGTTTGTAGCGACAGGACGAGGGGTAATGGCTTTAAGCTAGAAAAGGGGAGATTTAGGTTAGACGTTAGGAAAATGTTCTTTAATATGAGGGTGATAGACCACTGGATTGGGTTGCTGAGAGAGGTGGTGGAGGCTCCATCCCTGAAGACATTCAAGGTCAGGATCAATGAGGCTCTGAGCAGCTTGACCTAGTTGGAGATGTCCCTGCTTATTGCAGTGACCTTCAGAGGTCCCTTCCAGCCCCATACATCCTATGATTCTATGGCACAGCCGACATATGAACCATTCCAGGGTCTGGTACAATAATATTACTAGAGCTTTGCCACTACCTGGGATTTCCAAAGTCTCTGATCTCCATTCATGCACTTACTCGGGCAATCATTTTAGGCCTGAATGGAGCTGTATATTCTGGTTGCTACTGCAGTACACTTTAATATATCAGAGAACACACGGAGGATTCTCTAGCCTCTTTCTGCCCAGCTGAACACAGTGACTGATGGGACAGTAGGCAAATGCCTGGTACAGCAGATATTTTTCCTGTGTGACTTCTTCATCTTACTCCAAGCTCGCTGTCACAGGCAGAATTTGGCGATTTTTGGTCATGGGTCAGTTTTACACAACAACAGGCCTGCTGGTGACAGAAACAGGTACACCTGTTAAAGGGGCACCTCTGCACTGGAGCTGGCAGGGCTCCCTGCAAGCCTTTTAAAGAAAGGCCAACAAGGCTGGTATCATGGCAGAAGTCTGTTACAACCAGGATGAAGAGGTAGGCAAAAATCCTATACAAGCAGCTGGGAGAAGTCTCACATAGCCCTTGTTCTCATGGGGAACTTCAGCTTCCCAGGCATTTGCTGAAAATACAATACAGCAGAGAGAAAACAGTCCAGGAGGTTCCTGGACGATGTGGAAGATAATGCTGTGACACAGCTGGTGATGAAGCCAACCAGGAAAGGCACCTTGCTGCACCTGTCGTTTGTGAATAGAGACGGTCTTGTGGGTGATAGGATGGTTGGAGACACTCTTGGGCATAGTGATCATGAAATGGTAAGAGTTTTCAGTTGTCAAAGAAGTAAGGTCAGCAGAACAGCTACCTTAAGGCTTCCAAAGGGCAGATCTTGGTCTGTTTAGGAGCCTGGCTGACAGAGTCTGTCAGAACAAAGTCCTGAAGGGCAAAGGAGTCCAGGAATGTTTAACATTCTTCAAGAAGGAAGTCTTAAAGGCAAAGGGGCAGTCCATCCCCATTATCCAGAAGACAATCCAGTGGGGAAGAAGACCAGTGTAGCTGAACAGACAGCTTTGGCTGGAAATCGGGGGAATTAAAAAAAAAAAAAAAAAAAGAGGGGGTGGGGTTGTTCTTCACCAAAAGGGTTGTGAAGCGTTGAAACAAGCTGCTCAGGGACGGGAGGGAGTCACCATCCCTGGAGATATTTAAAAGATGTGTAGATATGGTGCCTATTGGTGGACTTGGCAGTGTTATGCTAATGGCTGGACTCCATCTCAAAGGTCTTTTCCAATCTAAACGATTCAATGATTTAAAAAGGAACAGGCAGGGTTAATCCTCACTCACTGATTCAGGGTTTGGGGGGGGGGGAGGTTGTTTTCAACAGTTTCAATCTTGACGTTTTTCATTTTTGCATCTGGTTCAAGAAATAAAGTTGGTCTTTCATTGTCCTCATGAACCCACAAAATAATATCTTTCATAACATTATGAGGCTTTCCCTTTCATAACATACAAAGACAGCTTTCACTTGTAAGCACTAATGAAACTCAAATTACAAATGTATAAGTTTAACAAGACCTGCATATATCTCCTTATCTAGAATACTAACCAAGAAACAGATTTAAGCTAGGAAAAACTTAACATTGACTTACTGCTAATGAAGTTTTTATCGACTTGACTTATAGGCCTGCCTGTCACCAACAAATTAGACACAGCAGAGAAAGAAGGAAAGGAAGCAGTAAAGGTTGTTTTCCCCTGAAGTCTGTTTTACAAAACAAGCTGTCCCTGTCACTCCAAAGGACTGGCCCTGGTCCTCCAAATGCCTCTCAAAGGACTCAAGAACAGCACTGGGCTGTGCATCTCTTTTCAGAGAACTGTAATTCTACAGGACACACCTGGAAGTAGTATTCTGAAAATACAAACAACCAAAATATGGGAGGAACAAGCCACAAGGCAAAAATAAAATAAATTTTAAAAAAGAAGTAAAAAAAAAAAAAAAGAGAGAAGCTACTAGCAAGGCGCATTCCCTGGCTTTTGAAGCAAGCACTCTAGCAGTATGCATTACTCTAAAAACTTCCTCCATAGGAAAATGTAAGAAATGGTGTAGATGATGTCACCTGAGGGTTTTTTGTGGGTTTGGTATTTGTTGGTTTGGTTTATTTTGGTTTTCTTTTTCTTTTTTTCCCTAAAGACAAACAAAAAGTGATCCTCTAGCTCTACCCCAGCTATGTTAACTTGTTATAATATTGGTTTTGTATGTAATCTTTTTAAAAGCAGCAGTAAAGCATTTGGGGCCAGACTAAATAGAAGTCAAGCTTAAGGATCTCCACACTTCAAAAACAACACTATGGACATGAAATAGATGCAGAAGGGACAGGAGGATAATCAAATGACAAGAAAGCATGACAAGAATAATAAACTCATTAAAGCTGATGGACAGATCTTCTAAATGGAAAATAATGGTAAACAAACTCTGACAAATCACAAGCGTATATTTCCCCTTTGTAATGCATTTTAGGTGAAGAACTACATCAAGTGAAACTTTCATTTTGTGGCCTTGAACCCACAAATAACTCCCTTCCAAAAGTTTAGAACTATGAGTCTTTAATGGAATAAGACTTAAATACTGTGACAGAAGCATTTTAAAACGTGGGATGTTAGAAGTTGAATCAGAAATACTATTTAATAGATTAATACAGGTGAATATAACCAAACCAAATTATATTCTAAGCTCTGAGCAGATAAAACTGGACAAATGAAAGCTCCTGAGTGACAAGAACATATAGGCGAATTGCAGGGATTCCGAAGACACAGCTAGAAGTACTTTTGGTAAGTACCTATAATGTAAGGTGTAAAGTCATCAGGGTGGCTGCTACAGAGTCTATTTAAAGTTATTACAGCAGGCCTTCTGGACCGACGGTTAATTCTTTGGCTAATACATACCTTGGCAAAGGAAAATGAAGGTCAAAGCAGATTCAAGACGAAGAATAATTTCGGAGTTACCACTTTGGGTTATGAGGGTGCTTCACTTCAGAGGAACATTGCTGGATCTTTATGTGGAACCATGCTAATACGCAAGGTTTCCATCAAGATGTTGCAAACTCTTGCATTTCTATATCCCATAATGTCAACAACAAAGACGCTGGGATGGACTTGAACCTTCAGTTCTCTTGACACCTAAGGCTTTGCAAGGCACTAGGGCATACTCCACTGACGTGAAACCAGAAATTCATACAGTAACATAACTACCCCATCACAATATTTTGGAACAAATGTTTATTTCTAGAGTACAATAGGATATATTATTTAATTGATAACCTATGGCTGCTCTCTGAGAGCAGAGAAACAGAAAAGCAAGAGGCATTTGGAGGGCTCCAGGTGGAGACGATATGCATTGTCAGCTGCCACAGAAAACAGAACCAGGCATTCCACTTTTGTTTAGCAAGAAGACAGACTGTATTCTTGAATGCATATGTTACCACTAATTGTATATGGCTTCAAGTGCATGTAGTACAGCTTTAATGGTTTCTTCATTTCCTTTGTTAAAAAAGCAAAGGATCTGTTAAAAAAAGCAGTGCCTCATAAAGCACACATTATTTTGACTTAGATACAATAGATTTTTTAACTTCCACTGAAAAAAACATTTAAATATGTTGCACATCAAGTTAAAACAAAACAAAAAATTAACTTAATTACACTTCTACTTACAAGTATGTAAGCACTCTGTTACAGTAGTTGCATCAATCAGGTATCCATTGCACAGACGACAGGTTATATGGGCATTGATGTCCCAGAGCTTAATCTTTCTTGTTAGCATCTTTGGTGTCTGCAGAAAAGACATATCATAAAGTAACACACATGTACTGATCAGGTAAAAGGAATTTGGAAGTAAATGATTAACTGGAATTAACCCTACAGATATGTTTATACCGCTTTAGGCTCTCATATACAATATATGCATGTACCTGCCAAAACATTCCATGATAGAACTAACTTTCAAAGGACTCCACAGCAGTGGAACGAAGTAAATCGTTCCCACTATTTTGCAAGTCAAAATTTCAATAGCATAGAGAACAGTCTGTCTAGCATGCTGTCCAAAAACTCCCTTACCAACCAAGGCAGTTGTATTTAAGGTGAAAAAATTAAAATAATAAAAAAAAAAATTAAAAACTGCTGTTCTAGTAATCTAAGTCATCACATTCAGTCTAGTAATGGGGAAAAATTCAGAAAATAAAAATCTGGAATAAAATCCTCAAAGTAATTTGAGAATTAAAAGCATTTTGGTAATTGAAAACGCAAAATAATTTGGTCTGATCTGCCATAGGAGCTTAAAGTACTTTACATTCCACTATAACCTATGGAAAAGCAAATCCAACACCCACCCATTAAAATCTACATTGTGCTATACAAAAATGACTAGGAAGTCTTCCAGTTCTCACAGCTAAGAAGTAAACGACACAGAAATCAAACTTATTTTAGGGTATCTGAGATTTCTTAATTAAGCTAGTAACTAGTCATTACATTGCATGTTGGTTTTGCAGCAGAAAAGATAAGCCAGAATCTGTGCTAAGGAACTGAATTGAACTAAATTGCATTTTATAGATTTCTGAGCAACTAAAAACCAGACACATCCTAAACCCTTAGGAAGCTGGTGCATGATGTCCCCAGTTAAGGAGGCTATTGCATGAACTAAGTGTGTTTCCATGGCACAAGGGAAGAGCTATTCAACATCACTCTTTAAGATGTGGAGTTCAGGGGCCGGTTTAAAACCACCAGCTAAATAGAAAGTTAGTATGCTGGAAAACATTCATGACAGGCAGAGGAGAAATTAAGCTACCAGAGCACTTGAAAACACAGTATCAATACAACTTGCCCTGGTTTGGGTAGGATATAGTTCATTTTCACCAGAAGTTGGGAGGTGGGCACAGCCAGGACAGACAACCAAACCAGCCAATGGATTAGTCCATACATACCACACTGACATCACACCCAGGCAGCTCGTTTGCATGTTCTGCCTAGCCCACTCATCATTTCATTACAGTGACTGCTGCTGTTACTTCTCTTTTGGTGGTGCTGTATTAAATTCTCCTTATCTCAACCCATGGGGTCTCAGGGCTTCTTTTCCTCCCTCTTCTCCTTCCCTTTCAGGAGCAGGGGAGAGGAAATCAAGCAGCCACCAGGTACCCAGATCCCAGGTGGGCCTAAACCACAACACAACTCCAGTTACTGGCCTAGGCAGGAATCCAGAAGAAGTGTTCAGAATCCCCACAGTCTGAATCCAAGCTCAAATAAGGCTGCAGAGCTGAAGGTAGTATTGTGAGAACTGAACCAAACAAAAAATTTGTTTTCTAGAAAAAGCATGACAAGTTTTCTCCACCACAGTAGAAATAAGCACTGATGCTAGAAATAAAAACTGCAACAAATGAAAAGCAGGTCCAGTATAATAATATGAGAACAACAAATTAACCAAACAATGAAGAAGGTAAAAATACTATAAAATGTTAATAAAGTCCATTGTGCCAAAAAAAAAAAAAAAAAAAGAGGAGAGCAAAGTTAACAGGATGGGTGATGACTGAATGGGAAGCAAAATCATACACCTTTGGCAATGGAGAAATACATGTCTTCTAGAATATCCAGAGCAAGCTTGTCAAATCAAACTTGTGAATATTTTATAGACCTTTCAAGAATGACACAAAACCCCTCTCATTACATGTTTAAAAAAATGAAACTGGGAACTATTGGAAGAAGCAGAAAAATGGGAATAGGTTTTTCCAGGGCATTAGACACCTCATTTTCAAAACAAGACAAAACCTACAGTAGGAGATTTCTCCAGAAGGCCTGGCCCACACTGCTGTAATACAGCTGCTAAACCAAGAGAATGATCTCTTCCCTGCATATGCAGAGGCCCAGGCACGGTAGCTTCAATACAGCCTGAAACCCCAGTCACAAGCCTGCATCATGTACCCCTCTAGTCTCAGGAAAAAAAGACAAAAACTGGAATGACACTCTTATTTTTCAAAATGGTTAACCTGTAACTATAGGAGGCCTTATTAGAAATAAAAAGAGGCCAGACCAATTCAAAATTATTAAGAAAGGAAGAGGGGAACTAGCAAAGAAATGGCATATTACCAAGATGTCAGTTCAGTTGGACAACATATTTAAAGACCCAGACTTTGAAGACTTGAATTGCTTCCCTGAGGGTAAGAGAAAAAAAAAATAAATTAGTAAAATTACTGATATATATATAAAGAAGAAATAGAAGGACTAGCTAACATTAGAGCCTCGTTAAATTAATTATTAACAGTAACAAATTAAAACTGCAAAGTAATTCCACATTCATCACTTGTCTGTTCTGTATCACTTCAGGAGAAAGGTAACAATTGTAAATTTCACATCAGCTACTTTGTTATCATTATCAATGTATTTGAAAGGATATACAGTCATGCCATAAAATATGAAGTCAAGCTGCTGTTCACTAGAAAGACACTCTGTATAGATAGATGGCTAATATAGGGTGTCACAAACCCCATATCAGACATACTTTTCAACCATATATACACTGAAGTATGCGGCTGTAGGAGGGGAAAAAATCTGAATTTGATCTGAAGATTAGACGCCAACAGAAGGTCAGAAAAAAACCACAAGTCATTAATGCTGACAAGCATATAATAAATGAATCCCCAAGCCCTATTTCTAGGTCATCTTAACTCCACCTTAATTATTATAGACTACTTGTTATTTCAGCATGAGAAGTACGGTAATTAAAAATCTATTTCTTAAAAAAAATCAGATTTTACATCACTCCAATCAGAGTTGCAAATTTCAGCTGAAATACTGAGTTTATTAAGCAAGCAACTGAAAACCTAGTTGTGGAGGTTTTTTTAAGTGCTGGGCTCCCAAGAAAGCAAGATGACATCTCCTCCCCCTCTATTCTGCATTGGTGAGACCGCATCTGGAATATTGTGTCCAGTTCTGGGCCCCTCAGTTCAAGAAGGACAGGGAGCTGCTGGAGAGAGTCCAGTGTAGGGCTACAAAGATGATTAGGGGAGTGGAGCATCTCCCTTATGAGGAAAGGCTGAGGGAGCTGGGTCTCTTTAGCCTGGAGAAAAGGAGACTGAGGGGTGATCTCATCAATGTTTACAAATATGTAAAGGGTGAGTGTCAGGAAGATGGAATTAAGCTTTTTTCAGTGTTGACCTGTGATAGGACAAGGGGTAATGGGTGCAAATTGGAGCATAGGAGGTTCAAGGTGAATATCAGGAAAAATTTTTTCACTGTGAGGGTGACGGAGCACTGGAAGAGGCTTCCCAGAGAGGTTGTGGAGTCTCCTTCACTGGAGACATTCAAAACCCGCCTGGACGCCTTCCTGTGTGATGTACTCTAGGTGACCCTGCTCTGGCAGGGGGGTTGGACTAGATGATCTTTCGAGGTCCCTTCCAACCCCTATGATTCTATGATTCTATCTTAAGAAAATCTTAGCACCCTTCAGAAATCTCAGCCTCTGTTTTTACTATATAGGTAGCACTCTCAAATAACTACTTTTACCACATTAACAAGGAATAACACAAAGAAAGGAGGACAAACATGTTTACCAGCAGCTGGATTTCTCTGAACAATTCTGAGTGAAGTGATATCCTTGTGATACCCTTGCACTACAGACACTTTCTGCACAATTAATCCATGTTCGTGATCTCATACAAACTGGAACTAACCAGCAAAAACTAAACATGGTACAAAACATAAAGTCTGAGTAAGAACTACTAAGATTAGACAGGTTATTTTAATAAAATTCTTTTTCTATTTTCTAGTTAAATCCATGTTTACCTTTAACACCTTCTATTTAAAAAAGGGAATGAGGTTTTTCCAGATCTGAACTCTGGGTGGTATCTTCCACAAACCTTATCTTACCGTCTCCCAGTGATAAGTCAAAATAAAGGTTAAAAGTCAGTTCAGAAACTTCTAAAACAATCTTACCTTAAACCAAGCAAAAGTCCAAAGCCACCTCTGAATACACGGTCCCAAGTAAGCTTGCACTTAAGAGTGTGGAAACGTTCACACAACTGGATAAAGCACTGAGCAACGTGGTCTAACCACATAATTTACTCTGTTTTGGGCTGCTGGATTACACAATCTCTTGATGCCTTTTCCAACCTGAATTACCCTGTGATCTTGCAAACTTACTACACTGTTACATTGCCTTCACCTATCCACGTGACAGACAAGCTAAATTTCTGACTATTTGGACTGCTCTCAAGCACCTCATTGAGTATCTTAAACTGTTACCCAGTCATGATCACATAGATACCAACTCGGTGAAGTCAGCATGAGTTCAACTGCTTTGAAAAGAAAACTGTCAGAATCAGGTTGAGGTTGAAGTCAGACACACCAGCTTGAGGTAGCAATGGGAGGGTACAGTAAGTTTACTTTTCCAAAGCACCACCTGGGCTGATGCCATCTTACATAATTATTTTTTTTTTATTATTATTGTTTTGATTTTTTAAATGTCTCCAATTTGAGACTCTTTTGTTATAGAGATTTCACAAACTCACTAGATTGCACAGAAGTTAGTATAAAAAGCAGATCTCTACAATAAACTGAGACTATTAGCACATGCCTTGTTTTGTATTGGGACCAATCAGTTATTGCATAGAAAATGTATGCTCAAGAGCTTCTGAATCTTTCACAGCCAAGTTTAGAAGAAGTCTCAAAAGAAACTTATCATCCTATATAAAAGCAAGCGGCTTCAGAGGACGGACCAGAATCTGAATATTTACATGATTCTCAGAATCCTATAGTGCCTTTTTCATGGTTGAACACTGCAAACCTTAAGCCATCAAACCTCTACGGCACTCAGCAGACAACAGAACAATCAGAAGTATCTACACAGCTACCTGCTTAAATAGTATCCTACTACAGCAAACAGACTCAAACTGTAAGAACTGTAGATAACTTTCTAAGACTCTCAATCCATTGACTGAAGAGTGATATTTGATAAAAAATAAGTTTCTCACTCTTCACATAGCCAAAAAGTGAACACTAATTAAGACAGAAGTGCAATCCTTCTCCCTGAAGCCCATGTTGCTGGAATAGGAAGAAGTTGTTCTAAGTCTGTGGTTCTATAATCAGAATACACTTCCCACTACAGATGTTTCTTTTGAAAAATAAACCGCAACATAACACACCAATGGGAGCCTCACCTACTTTTAGAGGGGATGTAAAATGCAAAAAAAGCCACCCCTCAGCAGGTTACATAGATTCACAGGAGAATGTAGGTTGGAGGCAACCTCCGAACTGCTCTAATCCAACCTTGCTCTCCAAGTAGGCCCACTGAGTTGCTGTGGGCCTGCTCCTGCTGCATTCAGAAGACATTTAAGCATGGAGATTCCACAGCCTCTCTAGGCAACCCATTCCAGGGTCTGATCACCCTCACTGGCAATGAACTCCTACTGTTTCATAGAAATATCCTGTGCTGCAACCTGCGTGCAAAGCCTCTTCTCTTACAAGTGTGCACCTTCAAGAATAGTGCAGCACCATTTTCTTGACTCCTGTCTACAGGTGTGTTGAAAATAGCAATAATCTCCCCTTATTCTCAGCATCATTTTCTTTAGGACCTTTGTAAACACAGCACAAAAAGCAGAAACACCAGAATCTCAGTCAATAGCTGAAGAGCCACTTGTAGCCCAAGTTGTTGGTACTTCACACTGGGAATTATTTTTGAGTCACAACAAAACCAATCAGTACTGTACTGCCTTATAGCAATCGAAAACCTTCTAAAGTGCCTAAAACCCAGTTAAGAGGTGCTGTTTAAAAAAAATTAAGCCAATCAGAGCCTTGAAAACACCAAGCCAGACCGATCTTTCTCTTAGAAAGACAAACAAATCCTACTTTCCTACAACCTGCCACTTACAAACCCTGAAATGTGAGACATAATAGAAGAGCGTTACAGTTCAGTATCAAAGAGATTGCTTTCCTAACAGCTGTAAAGCAATGAATTATAGAGAAACAACATGCCAACAACGGAGAAGAAGCAGCCTCCTTAAGTGCTGGAACATGGCACCCCAAACAAAACATTCCAAACAACCAGCTATCATACAGAAATGATCACCTGCACAAAGGTTAGCATTTCTTCACCTTGGTTCCAACCGCCATTATTTTATGCCACAATGCTGGCATAATGAGGACCTCTCACTATCTGCTAAGTCTTACATCACACCAGGAGGAAGAGATTTCGACTATTCCTCATGTAAGCTCACAGAGCGGATCAGCAGAGATCCAGGAGCCATGGATCTAGCAGCCATCCATGAGTATGCATACAGGAGCCATACTCCTCAGAGGTATGGCCTTACCACGTACATACACACAATAGTCGGGAATATTTTGGCCTACATGAGGCATACCTCATAAAACAGCATTTCTTTTCAGAGTCTGCCATCCAGAGACCTGAAAAGACAGAAAAATAGTCTGAAAATCAACATCCAAAATACCTCAAAATCCAGCTGCCAAAAAGAAATACTTAGCTCACTAAATTCACCTAGAAGTTTCTAAGTGGGGAAGACATACTCCAGAGAAAGAAAAAGAAGGGGGGGAAAAGACTGTCAGAATTAGATACGAGGGTGAGGGGGAGGGGAAGAGTAAAAAAGGGTGCAATGCAGTCTCCTATGGAAGGAGACAAATAGTAGGCACAAAAAGTTAGTAAAAAATCCAAGTAGTAATGTCACTATGTGATGGCAAAATGAAAATAAATTAATCATCTTCACATATGACATAGAAAATAATCAATAAATAAGCAGAAACCTTGAGTGACAGTTATGTACTAGACAGTGATCAGCCCGTAAGAAAAGATTATGGGTTAAAGATCTAAAGCCAGATGAGTACTACTCTCAGTTTTAAGCTATATTTGCAAGTAAGTTTCTCCTTGTATCTGAAATGTAAAAAGATACTTTCAAAGAAATATGAAATCTTTCCAGAATCTCTAGATATTTTCCACAATGAAATTATATTTAAAACAACAGCAACAAGACCTTTAGCTGGAAGATAATCTCACATGAATAGATTAACTTGAGAGAAGGCAATCTTTTAAATTTTCTTATTAAATTGATTTACACAGATGTTACATAGACAAGCAAAAACTTCAACTACTTCCATCTTCCTGCAAAAAAAACAAAAAAAAGGTATAGCTTCTAATTACTGATTTTACTGTTGTATTGCTAAAGGAATTACAAATATAATAACAAAATATTAATGACAGCACTAAGCAAGAATTTCAGTACAATGCAATTAAATATCTCTTCGCAATTGCACTGTGAATTCCGCTTTGACTGCATTCAGAGAAAATTAAGTTAATAGAGAAGGGATCTTCTCAAAGTTCATAAATATCTGAAAGGCAAAGGTCAAGAGGATGGGGCCTGTCTCTTTTCAGTGGTGCCCAGTGATAGCACAGGCACTAACTGGGACACAGGAAGATCCACCTCGACATACGGAGAAACTTCTCTACTGTGAGGGTGATGGAGCACCGGAGCAGGCTGCCTACAGAGACTGTGGAGTGTCCTTTGCTGGAGACTTTCAAAATGTGCCTGGGCACGTTCCTGTGCCACCTGCTCTCCCTGCTCTGGCAGGGGTGTTGGTCTAGATGCTCCCCAGAGGTCCCTTCCAACCACTACCATCCTGTGAGTCTATAAAGTAATGCAGAGTTGCATGAGATGCTCTTTTGCTGGAACCCACAAAAAAGTCCTCACCAAGGATGGAAAGGCCCTCATATGGACAGGAAAAGAAACTCTAGAAGACGTATGCCACAAAAAAAAACCCAAACCAAAGCAAACCACTACACCACAGATCTCATTGCTGCTGAAGAAATGAAGTCACAGGCTTATCACCCTTCCAAAAGTACCTTGCAGCATAAACTTCTGAGTAACAGTCTTTCAAAAGGAATTGTTATCCATCTTCCCCTCACTGATAATGATGCACTATATAAGCTAAAGACAAGGAAATTAAATTCATTTTTATATCTAGAGAGTTGTTGGAAACAGGGCAAGTGGATCACTCTGCTGATCCTGTACACTAATAAGTCAGAGGCAAGAACTAATATTCCAGAACAGATATGCTTTAAGGGATTGTTCAACTGCTATGACTGCTCTTGATAACTTGACAGATTATCAAACAGTGATTTTCATTTGTACCACCTATCTTTGTAAAGAAAAACAGGAAGTTACTCTGGACAGGTACAAATCCAGAACTGAACTGAATGCCTGAGAGACTTACAAATCATTACAACTTTTCTCTGTTTTAAAAGGATAAGCATGTTTTTCTTTCTTTTGCTGAAACATAACATAATAATGTTAATTCATTCAAAAGCATAAGCATACTGCTCACTGTGGAGAAAGCCTGAGGAAAAAAAAAAAAAAAAAAAAGGCTGTATGTTGCAAATGTTAGTAATTTTGCCAAATAATTACTGAAAGGTACTAAGGTAATTCATTCAGTGCCATTCAGCACTGAAAGCTGAATGACAACAGTAATAGAAGCACCAGGCGTATCCCAGTTGACAAGGACAATGTCATTAAAGTGAAAGTCAAAGTTCTAAGAACAAACCATTACAACTTTGCTCAGATCCAAAACTTAGTGTAGGAAAGAGCAATCAAATCTGATGCTTATGGTGGCCTGGCTTATACAGCAGGCATAAGCCTCACATATTTTTGTTAGCAGCTGCATGCAGGTGAAAAACAGCACACAAACACACGTCTACAACAAGCTGAATAAAACTGCAGAAAAACAGTCCTTGCAATAACAGCCAGTTTAATTATTCTCAAAGACAACCAATAAATATTGACAAATTAGTATATAAATATTAATTTAAATATTAATATTGAATTCTTAAATACCGTTATTTTCAATTTTAATAGCTATTTTCATCTAATTCCAGAGTCTACATTAGCTGAACAGGCCTGCAAACACCTCATTCCATCCAGATAGGATCCAAGAAACAGTCCTGACACTGAGAACATAACCATGTAGCTAGAGAACGGCACTGCTGTGTGGTCATGAGGTCAGCTATTACAAAGAAATACAAGCACATAATTTATGCCTCTTCATCTAGCTGGATTAAATGATAAAAATAGGCTGTTGTAATCAATTGCAATAGAAAGATACAAGTTGTTAACGGCTGAACAGGCAGACCTCTGTTTCATAAGGAAAATTACTTAGCAGTAACTTATTAGAATAATATCATGGTGACATTCAGCAAATCAAAATAATTATGACTAAATGAAATGAATTAAAGAGCCCCACCAACTCAATATAAAGTACTTGCACTTCTGCAAATCTTTCCATCACAGGGCAAGACATTTATGAGTCAGAAACAGTCCAAGTGAACTGAAGAAGTAGCCACAGTCCTGCTTTCATTGCTAACAAAGTCAATACAGCCTGTACAGTACTTCAGAGAAAAATGAGGATATTAGCCTAGGCAACACCTTAACATCCAAGTTACCTTTCTAAAGAGACAGGAGGATAAAGAAAACAATATTTGTTATTGCTTTGTTCAGGTATCAAAGTCGTAAATTTCAACTGGATTAATGCTGTTGAATGTTTAGTTTCAAACTTAATAAAACAGAATAGTAACTTCAAAGGCACTAGCTGTGAGGTCGTTATGCTAGGTTTAGCAAAATGCAGAAGGAGAAGAACATTTTTATTCCAAACTGAGTTCAAAAATATTGTAAACCTCAACAAAATTCTTAATGTTGCATTTGCAAAGCACTTCTTAATAAAAGAAACAAACCTTTTTGTTGAGCAGAAAGAAACATGGTCAAAGACTTAAATTTGCTTTAGCAAGGCAATTTATGATTAACAACCCATGTGCTGCCTTCTATGACTTACTTCAACCGCATAATTATATGTTAAAGCAGCAAATGTAACCATATGCTCTTTTTAGTATCATGTCACTAATTTCGTTACATCTCAGTGGAACTCCTCAGTACCCACTTCCTTCGCATTTCTGGGACTGTATTACCACCACCAGATGGCACCAGTGCCCTAACTTCAATAACCTGGGTACACATTAGCACAGGGGGAAAAAAACAAACACAATACTTTGGATTGGAAGGGACCTTTAAAGATTTAGTCCAAATCTCCCCGCAGTGATCGAGAACCCCCTCCCCCAAACAGGAAAAGAAATTAGAAACAACCTTTACACATTTCTTCTTAAAGACCTACTGAGAACAAACACAGCATGCAGTTAATTTGCATCAGTATGAGGTATTTTTTACAGTACTGTGAGACCAGCACTACTCCTAGAACACAGAAAGCAGCACGCTCCCTTAGGCATTTGTTCAGGGGATTTTGTTGATATTGGAAGTTTACTTTCTGTTGAGTGAAGTACTGCACTGCAGTTCTGTGCCCATTTTATTGCTGTGCTGAGCAAGTTGCACAGATCACATCACATATGAACTGGCAGGTCAGGTTTCTCCAGTTTTAGGAGAAATTAAGCTATTAATTTTTCATCATCTCAGAAAAAAAAAAACACACACACAAAAAAAAAAAAAACAAAACACAACAAAAAAAAACCAACAAACAAACAGAGATGACATGGAAGAACAGTGGACTACATTTTTCACTTTTCCGAGTACTTGCCTCACTGTTACATGGCTAAAACACTGCTAAAAACTGATACACAATTGCTCCCAAAGAAGGATTTTAAATCATCTAATAGTACTTACAGAACTGAGTACCATTTGCAAATGGTGCTACAGCAAAATACAGTATTTCTCTCTTCTTCAGAAAATATTCAACAGTGATGTTCAATTTCTCCATTGGTGAACACTGGGAGGTAAAATGCAGAGTGCCATCGGAGACTTAAGGGCACATCAGGCTGTGCCTGGCAGCCCAAGCGCTGCAAGGCTGCAGCAGCTCCAAGACCCCAGGCACTGCTCATAGTGGGGCTGAGCACATGTTCCCAGTGGGCAAGCACACACACAAGTACACCACAGCCAGTGACAACTGATCAGACGAGACACGGGCAGTACACACATGAACAAAAACAGCACCAACAGCGTTTAAAGTCCTGGAACAGGCTGCTCAGGGAAGCGCTGGAGTCAGCATCCCTAGAAGTGTCTAAAAGACATGTAGATGTGGCACTTGGGGACCTGGTTTAGTGGTGACTTAGCAGTGCTGGACTTGATCTTAAAGGTCACTTCCAGCCAGGGTAATTCCATGATTTTAACAGCCTCCCCTTCCTCTGCACTCTGTCTGAACAGAACAGGGGTCCACTAGTGAGAATACATAGACATGCATGCAAGGTGGAACCTCCCAGCAGCTGGACTCAGACACCTAGCCCGCCCAGTAGCTGTGCCCTGGATCCCAGTCTCCACAACTGTTGTCCCCTTGGCATACAGGCCTTGGAGGCCACTGCCCTACTCCAGCTGCGAGTACAGAGCATTGAGGGTCCAGCTGTTAGGACACACGCACATACGCATGTACATACAGAGCCTGGCAGGACTCCCCTGCTCCTTCAGCAGCTCTCCCCTTCACACCCCACGATGGCCTCACACCCTCAGAGCCAAACAGGCACACACACAGACACAGGTGGCTGAGACTCCACTGGTCTCCCAGTAGCCAATCCCTCATGGTCTTGCCCTTACATCTGCACTTTCAACATCAGTCTCACCGTTAGATATCACCAGATCCTACAGTGTCCCTGGCAGCCAGATGGACTCACCTGGTCACCCCAGCAGCCAGTTCCTCCTTTGGTCTCCCCCTTAGAGGCACATACACCTGGCCACTTTACCTGCATGCAGGCTAGCTTGGATTCCTCTTCACTAATTCTTACTAAATTATTGCAATTACTGGCACTATGAACACATGGACTTCCAACCCGTGGTCCTATCCCAGTATCTGGCCCTTGATTTCACTCACTCCAGTCTCTCCAGGCACTGGCACTCCAGCAGACAGTCCCTCTAGCCTGCAGTCCCATTCCAGCTGCGGTGCCCAGACTCCCACTTCTCCCAGTTCCTGGCACTGTGGACAAACAGGCCGCAGTGCCCTGATGTCCCACTCCTGTTGCTGGCACTTAGGTCCACTCATGATGGTCTGTCCAGTTGCTGTCACCCAAAGCCCTCTGACCTACGCTGTGACTTGCAGTTGCTGGCACTCAGACCCCCCCAGACACACCTGCACAAAGAACAGAGTACCCTACACCCAGGAGGGAGTTGGAAAGGTAAGATGAAAGGTAAATCAGACTGCACTGATCAGACACGGGGCTGGCCAGCTGTTGTACAGTACACAGGTACTGACCAGCCAACTATTTACACATTCCTGGCCTTCTAAATCCCTTTGTATCTTTTTTCCTGTGTTTGTTCCTCTGTAAATCACCTAAATGCCCCCTTTCCCCTTCTCTTGTCCCCAGTCCAAAACATCCCATAAATCCTTGGCAATCCCAAAATGCTCTTCCCCTGCACCCTACATGTCACATACTCTTGGCAGGAACACCTCCAGTCCTGAGTCCAAAAGATGCTCCAGCATTGACTCATGGTCACAGGGGGTCACGTCTGGACAATGGGGCTGACAGCTTTCCAGGGACAACCCTGGTTAGGTCACACACCTGAAGGGGTGTGCCCTCCTCTGAGTCCTCAGTTTAGGTTCCCTGCCAGCCACTGTTCCCTGTGCTCCTCTGGGCCTGTGGAGATAGGCCTCTGACAAGCTGATAGATCCTGCAATGGGCATGGAAGCAGTTAGATACAGGGTACAATTATCCCCTCTCCTCTGCCACTGACTCTTTGTGCTCTTCTGTGGGTGTTAGATCAGCTTTACCACGTAACCTAACAGATCTCTCTAAACATGTTCACAGAAGCAAGTTCCAACTAAACTAGAGAGAAGGTTTTGAAGGATGGACTGTTAGATGGACAAGGAACTGGCTGGATTGCCATGTTCAAAGAGTCAGTGGCTCAATGTCCAAGTGGAAACCAGCAATAACTGGTGTCCCTGAAGGGTCTATACTGGGACCAGTACTACGTGACACTTTCACCACTCACATAGTGGGATTGAGTGCACTCTCATCAGCTTTGTGGATAACTCTAAGATGAGTGATGTAGCTGATAGTGTGTAGCTGAAGGGAAGACATCCAGAAGGACCTTGATGTGTCTGATGCGGGCTGATGTGAACCTTGGGAAGTTCAACAAAGCTAAGTGCAAGGACCTGTACCTGAGTCCAGGCAATCCCCAGTCTCAATAAAGGCTAGGGAATGAATGGATTGAGACCAGCCCTGGAGAGAAGGACCTGGTGATACTAGTGAGAAAAAAAGTCTGCATGAGCCAGCAATGTGTGCAGCCCAGAAGGCAAAGTGTATTCTGGGCTGCAAGAAAAGAAGGGTGGCCAGCAGGTCATACGAGGTGATTCTCCACCTCTCCTCCGCTCTCACAACACCCCCGAATTCTGCACATGTTCTCAGAGTATCGCTCTGTGGCTCCCTCTACAAGAAAGCCATGGACCTGTTGGAATGGGTCCAGAGTAAGGCCACAAAAATTATTAGATGTCTGGAACACATCTTCTATGAAGAAGAGCTGACAGAGTTGAGGTTGTTCAGCCTGGAGAAGAAAAGGCTCCAGGGAGACGTTATTGTGGCCTTTCAGTACTGCCAGGTGGCTTGTGAGAAAGATGGAGAGAGACGTATTACTAGGGCCTGCAGTGACAGGAGAAGGGGCAACGGTTTTAAACTGAAAGAGGGTAGCTCTGCTTTGAATATAAAGAAGAAAGTTTTTATGATGAAGGTGGTAACTCATGTAGGATACCTATTACTTTGGGTACTGTGTACTATAGGAAGAGTATAGCCTCTCAAAGTTCATTGTAGCTTAAAATATGAAATTTAAAAAATAGGCTTCACTTACTATCACATCTAAAATATTAGCTGCCTTTACCACTAGAAAAAAAAAAAGGGGGGGGGGGGGGGGTAACCCCCACACTAT
>NW_008600693.1:20440-25110 GCF_000691845.1 Merops nubicus
CCAGTACCCCAATGTTTCTTTTAGAGACTTGCCTGCCACAACCAAGCGTGTGTTAACAGTCTGACTCTTATAACCAAGCTAACATTCTCCACTCTGTTTCCAGTCAAGTACAACCCAATTCCAGTTCTTCATAATCACTGTTTCAGGCACAGATTTAGGTTGATTTCACTGAAGATCACAGCATCACTTAGGTTGGAAAAGACCTGTAAGATCACCAAGTCCATCTGTTAGCCTAACACTGTCAAGTGCACCACTAAACTATGTTCCTATGCACCACACCTACACATCTCCTAAATACCTCCAGTCACTCAACCACTTCCCTAGGCGGCCTGCTCCAGTGCTTTATAACTCCTTCTATACAGAAATTTTTCTTAATATCCAACCAAAACCTTCCCTGGGGCAACTTGAGACCATTTCCTCTCGTCCTATCACTTGTCATCTGGGAGAAGAGACCAACACCCACCTTGCTACAACCTCCTTAAGGTTGCTACAACTCCTTTCTTGCAACCAACAGCCCAAGGTCCTCTTCTGCCAGGCAGTTTTCCAGCCAGTCTTCCCCAGGCCTGTGGCATTGCTATGGGGTCAACGGGACCCAAGAGCAGGACCCAGCACTTGGTCTTCTTGAAACTCATACAGCTCGCCTCAGTGCATTGCTCTAGATTGTCCACATCCCTCTGTAGAGACTTTGTGCTACCAGATCAGCACATCAACCACATTTTGATGTTGTCTGCAAACTTACTGAGAGTGTCTTCTTGAAACTCATACAGCTCGCCTCAGTGCATTGCTCTAGATTGTCCACATCCCTCTGTAGAGACTTTGTGCTACCAGATCAGCACATCAACCACATTTTGATGTTGTCTGCAAACTTACTGAGAGTGCACTCGATCCCCTCATCCAGATCACTAATAAAGATATTAAAAGAACTGGCCCCAGTACCAAGCCCTGAGGAACACCACTTGTGACTGGTGAGCTGGGTTTAACTCCATTCACAACCACTCTTTGGGCCCAGCCATCCAGCCAGTTTTTACCCAGAGAACAGTACACCCATCCCAGCATCAAGAACATTTTCCTACAAAAAATATTGACAAAGCCAGAGTCACACAACTAAGTGAAAGAAATATGAAAAGGGAAGGACAACTTGAACAGACCTAAACCTCTAGACTGCTGTCCTGGTTCCGTGTAAAAAGGGGTTCAGGGCAGGACCCACACGGAACAGAACTATGCACTCGCCTCTCCCCCCCCGAGAGAGAGAGACACTTTTGGAAAAAAAATGAAGTATATTGTTTAACAAGGAACAGAAAACGAAAAAGGGAGGTAAGGAAAATAATATATACAAAGATTAGGGGAAAAATACAAAAAATAAAATATACAAAACCCTCAGAAATGGTTCCAAGGTCCCACGGAGTGAAAAGACAACTTCCCTCTCTGAGCTGCAGAGCAGGAGTGAAATTAGAAACCACTCCCTGCCTCTTATCAGAGTGTGTGTGGGAAGGGGAGGGAATACAATGGTTCACCCCCACCCGGGGTCCTCCCAGTTGCTGGGAGGTCACGCCCCCATTCCAAGCCTCAAACCACAACAACTGCTAACACATTTTTCACTCTGAAATATTTCCCAATTTTATTTGTTTTACGTAGTGTTTTGAAAAACTCGCAAAAAGGAAAACAAAAAAAACCATCTTATTTTGTGGACAGTAAGCAAAAGCTCCTTCAATACAGACATCTAAAACTTTTTAATTAATACAAGACTATAATTATTCCTACAAGAATACTGGAGAATTTTTTTAAGAAAACAGAGCTCATGATCCCAGTTTAAAAACTGTCTACATGAGTCAGTAACTGGAAGGTTTATTTTGGTTTTGTTTCTTTTTTAATCTCCAGTCTTCGTTCCATAACTCGACAAATGAACAAGACATTGCCTCTGCCTCCCTACAACCATCTGGCAACCAATATAAGCTCTGCCTGAATACTTCTGTAGTAAAATTACCTGTGCATAGTAAGTATAACTTGATTTTCAGCATTACTTTCCAAGAGACTGCTTCAATCATGGGTTTTATACTAGTCAGATTTTTAAGTCAGAAATTCTTACCGTTCACTAGTCATTACATATTACTCTGAAGTTTTTAACAATTCTTTTATGATCAAGAGTCAGAGTAGTAGGTGACAAGTCAAGCAAAGTATTAATAATGTGATCTATATCCAGCTTTTCTGTAATAAAGACCGTTGTGTTATTTTAGAGAATTTAGATCAAGATTAAAAGTAACCACAAACATCAAGTAATAAACAAAGAGCTTCTAATAACACATTACGTTCGGTAAAATATCCTCTGAAAATGACCATGTATTACTCATTTTTTTGATCTATGGCACTCAAGAATACTTTGGTGGTTTTTGAGAAGACTTAACTAACATGTTAAAGAGAAACTACCTGGGTTGTAGTTACACCATTACTAATAGTTGTATTAGGGTGGCTTAAGAAAAGTTTCCAAAGCAAAACATGTTCACTTTTACATGGATCTCATTCAGCTCAGTGCCAGGTAAAAGGCACTGTTAATAATAATAATAAATGCCACATAGAAAGTGACACAAAATGTTTGAGGTAAAATAGAAGTTGAAGATAACCGAGTGACTCAAAACTGCATCCTACGCCACTCCACACAGATTTTGGTGTTACATCATTTCATTCTGCAGAGAGGAATGAGGAACATCAAATACCGCTTCCTCCCATCTGTTACAGCAATTGACTTTCTTAGAAAATTCACAAAATGAAAGTACAATGAAAATGTTAAAGATATTTGAAACAAACAAACAAAACAAATCCACCAAAAACCCACCACAACAGAGCAATCACAGCCTGGCAGCTAAGCATAAAAAGCTCAGTTACTACACACATGTTTAATACTAGGCCTGGATACTAAGACATTTTAATTTAAGATTTTATTTAAATACTTTCTCTTACAGATTGCTTAGATTTGGAGTCTTGTATTAAAACTTTAGTCCTCATTAGAGGTCTGAACAGTCCAACAATTACTACTTGCTTGGTAAATTCTTGCTAAAAATGGTCAATTTTCATTTTTCATTCAACCAGTCTCTCAAAGAGTCTGCTGGGAAATAGATACAGACACCCAAACTGTGGAAGTTGGTTCTTTTCCTTAACTTTTCACCTGACAACAGAGGCTTATAAAGCACTGAATAATAAGCTTTATTCCTTCAATAATATCAACTAAATACAATAAATTCTAGTTTGTCAGTAAAAAGACTAGATAGTTGCAATATGCAGTACGTTGCCATACTTCTATAACTCATCTACATCTTTTGTCTACTTGTTAGCATAACAGAGCACTGCAAGAAGATGGACATCATCCCATCATTGAGACTCACATTTCATTTTCAGTGAACACCAAGTTTTGTTAGAGTCACAGTAGATCTGAATTCATAGCCACCTTGGCTTAGTAATATAAAATTCCCCACACAGAGTGCCTTCCATCCAAACATGTGAAAGCACAAACGTCCAACACTAGCAACATTTACTGCAGCCACAGTAAGATATATACTAGCCCAACCGTGTCACGGGTCAATGTCACTAGCTGCAGTCTGATGTCCGCACAGTTTTGTTCAGTTGAAATAAAGTTCAATTTTAGTTGAACACATTAAGAAATAATAGCATGAAACTGAAACACGTACCAGGGGGAGTTAACACAACTAGAGCATAAATGAAGTAAACCTCCGTTGTGCCTATATCCACATATCGCATCCTGGCTGGGGGGGGCAGCTACTTATAAGAAGAGTTACTTATTTAAGCTAAAAATGTGATGGAATAAAAACACATGGATAAACTGAGTTAAAGTTTTGGAGGACTTTAGAAAAACCTTCACAAATATCTGTAACAGTCTCACGCTTCCGTTACCATAGGTAATCAGGAACTTTGTCTACTTACCTGGAGACAGTGAGAGATGGTGGAAACATTAGCAAAGTTAAATAAATGATCCAGGCCATATTTCAGGTTTTTATTGTTTCTCTAAGATGGAGCCCCTGATACAGCAAGGTCACAGCAAACTCTGGAAGATGACAATAAATATGTGTTTTCCCTTTGCAGTATGCCAACTGCAGATCAACGAATGGAAACTATGTCATATCTTCAACTCCTTAATTTTCAGTGCATCCATTATTCATCTCCTCTTGTAAAGACTACCCATAAATTTTTCAAGTCTCTCTTGTAGAAGCCCACTACAGAGTTTTATTGGAAGAGTATACATAAGGAAAGAAAATGAAAGCACATTTAAAAGGTACAAATGGGAATTCAAAAGAGCACAGAAATTGGGCACACTGCTGCTGTCAACCTGTAGACAGATTTTGGCATTAGCTGTTTCCACCTCTGAAGGAGAATACAGTGCAAAGAGTAAGGTTTATGCTGACTCAAAGCAATGATGACTGAAAACGGCCTTGTAGGAACATACATAAAGCACCAATTCTCCATCAGAGCCGGTATTTTATAAGATTCTGTTCATGAAGAGGAGGAATAGAGTAAAAAGTAACAGAACAGCAGATTTTTAAAGTCAGGAAAATGTATAAACTAAATGCAACCTGACCTACTTAGTTGATTGCATCCTACCTACCATCACAACTGTCAGGCCCACTGTGTTATTCCCCCTATCCTTCATCCTCCACTCTTTC
>NW_008600693.1:25141-39040 GCF_000691845.1 Merops nubicus
GCCTCAGCTCTTCTCAGAGAGTCAGGCAAGCGATAACTGCATTGCACCCATCCAAGACACACTGTCAAGTGCAATTACGGAAGAGACCACATTCTTACAGTTCAGTATTCCTGGCTTTTCAAGTGGCAGCAACAAGAAGACAACTCTTATCAGAAACAGAATAATCAGGAACATAAAAAGATGAGAATTTTTTTTTTTTTTTACAGATATTTACAGTTCTCTCTCAGACTATTATCTTAAAAAGAACTTAAGTGTAGTTACAGTGACCTACCTTGAGCTTATAGATTTCAACACATTACTTCACTGTATAATGATGTGTTGTCTTAAAATCACTAGTCACAAGTCATTAGAACTAATCCAAAAGACTCTTGCTATGTCACAAAAGAAAAAGGTGGGGACAGGAGGTTAAGGGATGTAAAATATAAAAATGAAAAAAGAAAAGAAACGTTACAAAAACTATGCATTCATGTAACTAGCCCAAAATGCATAGAACACAATATTAATTCAATAAGGAGAGTACTTTAGGAGCGTCTAAAAACATTTTATTATCCTTTTCTTGAAGTTTATTAAGATACTTTTTTTTTTTTCCCTGTTTATATGGTGGTTTGGTTTTCCTCCTCACAGCAGCTACTTCGAAAGCAGCATACTACAACCAGGGTTTCTAAACTGTATCGTTCTTGTGTATTAATATCATAAATATAGCCAGTAAACCTCAGAAAGAAAAAATAACCAGTGACTAAACTTGGTTAGGTGTCATGAATGGACATTTAAAATGGTAGCGAACGTACTACCACAAGAATACAGAAACATGAAGTATTGTGAATGTCTATCGCTTAAGGCAGAACAGAGCTAACTGACTTTTCCTACATTGGTCACTAGGAGGCACTTAGTTAGCTAGCCAGATTTCAGACTTATTAACTGAATCACTATTAGCACCAGACTCCAGCTCACAGGAACAGAAAAGCAGAGGTAAAAAAAATACTATTACATAGAAAGACTAATAGGACAATTATCTTTCATAACTTTTGCACTCACCTCTTAATAGGAATAGCAGAGTTTTTAGAACTCGCTTGACTGTCATGTGCAAACCTCTACAGTTTTGTATTTAAGCTCAGCTAGTACCTTATTCTCCACAGAAACTGTTCTCATGCAGCAGCTATCACTGCTTTTGAGAGTTGCAGGGAGTATACAACTAGTTAAATTGACTACTTGTTGTTACTTGCTATTAAAGAGACCATAGGTTTCACTCTGAAGTCATGTTAAGGTGATGTAAGCCACTACCATTTCATTCTGGCAGAGCTTAGGCAGCTGCAGCATAAGCTGAGAACTGACATGGGAAAATGAGCAATACGGTGTCTCAGAGCAGATGCTTCTTCTAATATTACATAACCTAAAGAAGTCTGCCCCATTAGTAATATAATCCAATCAGAAAAGGTAGCTAAATGGTCTTAAAGCTCTAAAATATCAACACAATCATTCTTCATTTTTCTTTTTTTTAAATCAGACTGACTACTGTATTTGTCATACCCATATGTGTACAAAAGTTCTTTCATATAGACTAGTAAGGCATGCAATTAAAATAAAGTTCAGTTAGTGAAACTTTTGTTCAGAAAAGCTTTACAGATCACATCATCAGTAAACTTAACCGCAAGGAAAAAAAAACTCTGTTGCCATTCTGAAGTAGAAAACATTTTTCCTTATCTGTAATACAGCTGTCTTGATTAGCAAAACTTTACAATTTTATCACTAGACTGTTCAAACCAGCTCTCAGTAGAGTCTAATTAAAACAGCACCTTTCATACAGGTAGTGCTGTTTGAAGGCATAGGGATGCTTTAGGAATGACCCACAAATCTATGGATACTCTCCTGCTGGACTGATAAATTCATTTAGTCACAGGAAGATTCGAGAAGAACTTGAGAACACCCAAGGGAAGATGATGCACTGCACAGTGAAAACTGAACTTTGTTAGGCAGCAGCAAACCATTAGCTTGGCTACACAGCCTGTGAAACCACAGCCTTCAACACTACTAAGTGAGGTGCATCCCAAAAAACCTCTTACAATTAAAATATGCTTAGTTGGTCAGATCACCAGTTGTTAATGGTAGACTCTTGACACAATCCTAAGAAGAAACTAGAAAATACTGGGATGAAGAAAAATATATATGCAATAAAAGTTAAAATTTTCTGCAAGATAGCCTGGATAAAAAAAAAAAAAAAAAAAATTATCAGGATCAAATCTGGCCAGCCAGTCACTTTTCCATTTCTGACAAAGAATCACTTATTACATTCAAATTATTCCTTGCATTCTGCTATTTCCTTTGTTCAGTGCTCAGACTACAAGATCATTTCTGATCAAGATGCATTATAACCACTGACAAGACTGGGAAATGTCAAAGTTCTTGAAGTCTAAAAATACTACAAAAACACAGTCTTATCTCAGGAGTGACCTTCATATCATTAATGAATACCACTACAACCTTCTCTTAATGTGACTCATTATCAGAAATCAAAACTACTGCTTTCTAGCAGGAAGCTTTTGAAGAAAAGACAGCTCATAACCTGAGTACTATCCCAGATTAAGTCTTGACAAAAAGTTCTACACACATTTCTCATACACTGGAAGAATATGTTGCAACATACCCCTCGTTGAGAATGCAGACACAGAAATTTCAAACCATTAAAAAGGCGCTTTATTTCAATTCAGTTCCTAAAAATCTTCAAGTTTTGGTGACGTTTCTCTTCCTCCTTCCCCTTACATACACACACTTTAACTTCCACTGTTGAAAACCCCTAATACTACAATGAAAATATCTAGTTACGTAAAATGTTACATTTGATGCTACAGCCCTAAAAACAACTACTTATTAAAAAAGACAAGGGAAAGGTGTATCCTTAGTAAGTAACTGTATGGTAACCTGACTATTAGGATTTTTATACCTTTTATTTTAGGCTGTTCTAGATATCGATCAGAAACAACAATTTTCCCATTATTATGCAAATATTGCCAAGTTTTGAAAACGAGAGGGTAAAGAATCTTCATAGAGGAACCATAGCCAATTCCTTTTGATATTTAGTGAAAGGCCTTTAAAAATTCAGTTTTTCAGCCATCTGGCTCGACTTACTAGTCCAGACACATTGGCAGACCAGTAAAACAGTAGATGTCAAAAATGGAGACCTGTGACAAGAAGCCAGAAGCTACCCACAGCTGGGAAGTAGAAAGGTACTATAATTCAACCAAATGCACATTTTACCAGCAATCACTTTCCTTTTTATATCATTACATAGTTTAAACCCAGTTTGTAGCACTTAATGGTTAATTAATCCAAACAAAACCTAAAAGATTTGAAAGGATCTGAAAACTTATATATACACATGCCTTTGGTTAAAAAATTTCAGTGACTGAAGCTTTTCATTTCACTTGATCTGCCCAAAAATTGCCTGTGGTGCTAGGAGAGATAATAGAATTTCTTCATTGAGAGAGTGTTTAGACACTGAAACAGGCTGCCCAGGGAGGTGGTGGAGTCATCAACCCTGGAGGTGTTCAAAACACAGTAGATGGAGCCCTTGAGGCTATGGCCTAGTGGTGAGGGAGATGTTGGAAGGAAGGTTGGACTAAAGGTCCTCTGCAACCATAGTGATTCTATGATTCTGTGAGGAAACGCTGCTGGAATTGCCCCACACCTTCCAAACGGTTAGTGGGTATACTGTATTCTTTGTGGCTTCAAATGTACACACAGTAACATACATAAAGTTAACTACCCATGAACCATACAACTCCAACGAAAATGAGCCTTGCAAAACCTCTCTTTTGCTCTTGAGACCCCAGGAAGGGTCACACTTCTCCTACTGTTCTAGCATTCAGCTCTCACAGACATAAACTGAAGAAACAATATAACAGTTACTCTCCTTTCAGCTCTCGCTGCTGCCACTTTCTTACAATTCTGACACAATCCTACCCTTTCAGTTGACCACAGATGTGAAAACAAACCTTATAATTAGCATTGCTTATTTAGCAATGAAAAACTGCTGAGTCCTCAGTATCTTCCTCTGTTTCACTGTCTCTGTTCTTACACGGAAGTCTTGAAACAGTTTCGAAAACATTTTCCCCTCTTCAGAGTTTATAGTAAAAACCTGTTGCAACTACTCACCTCTGCTTTAAGATCTCAGGTACAACAGAACAGGAGAGAGGGAGATGCGCAGATCACCTGCACTAATGCTTTTTGTGACAAGGTCTGAGCAATACCAAAAAACTGACTGTACAAGTCAAGACAGCCTAATCAAACTCAACACCAATTTCCTTGCAAAAGGTCTGATTACTCTTAATAAGCAGGAACACAACAGCCCTAATATTTAGGGACAACACAGTAAACATCCGATGTTCCTGTTACGAGGACTTGCTATTTTGTTCACTACATACCTGGGACGACGTCAAATGAACTACTAAGACATATTAGTCCTAGGCTGAAAAGACTAAAGCCAGAGGTTTCAAGTTTTCAGTGTGACCTGAGTTGTCATTTCCACTTTTTTGCTGAGGAGGATCTTTAGCATAAATGATGTATTAGGAACTTAAGTATTTTTAAATCAAAACCAATCTGTAGTTCAGTATGCTTATGACAGTAGAGAGCAATATCTGACATAGCCAATCATACCTTTTCAGCTCTTTTTAGGGAGAAGCCTACACTACTGCCTACATTAATTTCAGTTTTAATTCCTTGCAAGATAAACATATTGCAAAATACTACTTTGATTACAACTGCAGCACGGACCTTTTCAAACCCTACCATGAAATTCCCAGCCCAAACTGTCTCCTTCAAAGCAAGCTACAGTGCTGCGTTGTTGTTATCTTCTTCACTCCCTCCCCTTCCACCAGTGACATCCATGCTAAAACACTAGGAGAAGATCATCACTCATTAGAGAGGATACACTTGTCATGAAGCAGTACCAGCTCCTATTCTGGCAAACCCTTCTTTAGTGTCACCCACGTTTCCCATGGTAAGTCCTTCCCCTGTTACAGGTGACAGACTTCCCTTGAAGGACAGCCAGCCACAGTGCTGAAGGCCTAGCAGGCTTTCCCATGGACATGCCATTGAGCAGCTGAACTGTCTAGACACTGGGCCACCGGTCTTCTGCAGAGTCAAGCCCAACAAATAAACACCAGCTCAGCAGAACTCTCCTTTTCTCCTGTCGTACCTATGTAAGCTGCACTCAAAACCAAGAAACAAGTTTCGATACCAGCAGCACTTAACATGAGGACTGCCATTACAGCGACAAAAGCAGGTATCCTTGCACAAAAATGAATAGTTGACAGGAATTAGGGAAGCAATTGCAATGTTCAACAGGTAATAGAAAGGCAAGTGAAAAAAAAAAAAAAGGGAAAAAAAAAAAGGAAAGTAATTCTCCTTAAGGAAAGAGCAAGTGGAATACAAAAACGTAATCTTATTTATTGTGAGTTGTTTTTGTTTTGTTTTGTTTTTTCCCATTTATAATGAAATAGACTGTACAGATAGGGGGAAAAAACAGCAATCTTGTGTGATAGGCCCAAAACCCATTCCTCAAACACGTTAATTCTAGCTTTTTCAGCTGTTTGCTTACATTGACATGCTGACCGTACCACCTTTACCAGCCTAAAGCAGAACAAGAATAAGAAAAGCAGACCTAAATTACTGATATTCTAACACAGCCATCTGAATAATTACTGAAAAGCTGTAAAGGTGAAAAACTAAGTTCAATAACATTATCTCTTAGAAGCAGCAGAGGGCACAGAGGTTTAAAAGTATCTTCTATGAAAACACAGACATTAGTAACTAAATTTCATCGTCCAGGTTTATTGTGGGCTGAATGCTTACAGGGGGGAGGGGGGTGGCATGTTAGTCTTTTACGAACTGAAACAACCGTTTTTTTCCAACCCAGCTCCATTGCAAGTGATTGAAGAATGCTCCAACTTTTCAGTTCAAAAAGGTTCACAACATTCTCAACAGAGTAACAGCATGGGAAAATTTGTATTTATAGAAAGAGTTACACCTTTAAGGCCCTCACATTCCATTTATTTTAATTTCCTAATCATCATTAGATCTAGTGTTCTGCATGTGTGTAGGAAGAGAAAGAAGAAGTTAAATGTGCAGCAACACAAAAACATGCATTATCTTCTACAAGAAATGACACTTCACAGAAAAGATACCTGCAATTATCAAAGCTTGGTTTTGTTTCACTGTTTGTTTTGTTTGTTTCAGGTTGTTGTTATTTATGTTTGACAATTTTGATGTTCCAAAATTTAACTGTTAAGACATGCTTTTCACTGCATAATTTAATAGTATGTCATGGTTCAAGAAAACCTCATAGAACATATGGAATATTTCAGTCACTCTAAACTTCGATGCAAAGTCATTATTAGCAAGTAGTTCTGAGAACTCAGACCGAAAAACCAGCAACATCATTACAATATCACTGTCTCATCTGTCAGTCCTCACACTGCAACATGACACTGCTCTAAGGGACACTGCTCTAAGGGATTTTACAGAAAAAAACAGTGGAAAACAGTAATGTGAGAGGAATCAGCACTTACAAAACTGAATTCTTCATTGTTATCTGACTTTCGCTGTTTTATTTAAAACAGTAAATTTGTTTGGCAGTAGGCAGGAGCTGAAAGATCTAAATTAGTAAGGCAACAAAATAATGTCGCTGTAAGACCAATTTCACTTGTGTAAAGGCTTTGAGAGCCCCATTCCTGTGCTTTAAGAAATCACTGGCTGCAACTGCCTACCCCTCTTCCTGGAGAAGGACACTTTGAGCAGAAATTCCTGACACATTAGGTGCTTATTTTAACAGTACAGAGTATTAGCACAAACCACTGATGAAGGTACAGGCTCAATGTAACAAAAGATCAAAGGGAAACTTCAGGAAATGAAGAAAGTGGAATGAGGGCGAGATCCACCGACTTGCCTGTCAGCCATAATTCACAAGTGCTGTTCTTACAGCATGCATTAGCAAGATTTCCCAAAATGAGAGTCTGCTATTTCCTTCCTTATGTTCAGTAAGATCCCCACTTTAATAAGTAGTAGTGACAAGTATGTCCTCTCATTAGCCAAATACCAGCAGCGTAACCTCACCTGCGAGAAAGTAAGCATTCCCCTTACCACACCTTACTCAGCAACTGCTGCAGCATTAACAGAAACTTCACATACTCCAATTAGCAAGAGAAATTATATACTTCCTGAACAGGAGTTTCCCTTACCAGCCATGCATATAGTCATTTTGTCACATGGTCAAGTCTGACTCTCTAGAGTCAGAAGTATAGAAAACATCTTTCAACAGTACAAAAGTTAAATCTCTCGTCCTTATCCAGTGATCTATCATCCTTGTATATTAAAGAACTTTTTTTCTAATATCCAGTATAAATCTTCCTTTCCTAGTTTAAAACCATTACTCCTTGTCCCAGTATTAGAAACCCTTTTGAACAGACCTTCCCCTGCCCTCATGTAGGCCCCTTCAGGTATTGGAAGGTCACTACAAGGTCCCCCTGGAGCCTTCCCTTCTCCAGGCTGAACAGCCCCAACTCCCTCAGCCTGTCTTCATATAAAAGATGCTCCAGCCCTCTGATCATTTTTGTGCCTCTCCTCTGGACACGTTCCAACAGCTCCACATCCTTCTTGTGCTGGGGGCTCCAGAGCTGGACACAGACTCCAGGTGAGGTCTCACCAGGGCAGAGCAGAGCGGCAGGATCACCTCTCTCCATCTGCTGGATAGTTTAGGTTTAGTCCATAAATTACATGAAGACACTGTCTGTATTTAGATCTTTGCACAAAACTCCTCAGAATTCCTTAAAGCAAGACACAGATGTCAGCTTTTAAAGGTAAGGGAAGATTGTTGGTGAGAAAGTCACTGAAACAGAATTCCAACAGCTATGCAGCTAACTCCAATTTCAAGTAAACAAAGACAGTACTAACAGTCAGAGGAAACAAATTAATAGATTCAATAAATAATAAAAATGGTAGAAGAATGTATCAGTGTCCTGATTTTGGTTTGGGGAAGAACAGAACTAATTTTGTTCAGTGATTTTACTTTTCAGCCAAAGGTCTTCTAACTAACTGCGCTTTCTGCAGTCGACAGCACATTTTAAAAGACAGTGTCTGCTTCTAGCAGTGATAATGCTCCATGTCTAGAGTTACCACCAGGGGTTGGTGTGCAGGCCAAGGTCACTGCTAAATCCTGTGTACTGAGGGGGGCAGAAAGTAAAAGCTGCACCTGCAGGGAGGAGCAGACAGGACAGGTGACCCCAAATTAGCCAATGGGGTATTCCATCCCATACCCATCAGGTTCAATATAATGTGCAAGGATCACAAGGGTCAAACCCCTTCCAAGGAGGCCTCCATCCATCCTGCCTTTGATCCCGAGCTGTGTTCCTGAACTGAGATCCAGACTCCAGCTCCTGGACCCAGTTGTCATCTGTGGCTGAGCCCAGCCTGGGACCTTTCCCCAGGGCCTGCTCCACAGCACTGTGGGTGACAGTGATATAATTGCCATCGGGGGGGGGGGGGTGTTCAATGTTGGTTTTGTACATATTTGTATATATTCTATTTTAGTAGTAGTCGTTTCATTGTTTTCTTTTTGAATCTAAAAGTCTCTCTCCCTTATTCCCCTTCTCTTCTCCTTTTTGGGGGAAGAGGGATTAAGAGAGAACATCTGTTACAGCTCTGGGGGGAGCCCTGACCCTAAACCATGACAATCAGTGGAGCAACATTTTTTTTTTTTTCCCTTTAAAAGAGACATCTATGTGGAAAACTAGTATGAAATAACCACTAAATGGCTTTTATGCTGTGAGGAGTCAGGCATTCACAACAGCATTTCACATGAATATAAGGATTCTACAGTATACTGCAGAACCTTCCTAATCCACAGCAGCAGATCAGAAAGTACCAACTTACAAAGAAAGCAGTGAAAAGTCATCCATAAGCTACAGCTTTCTACATCAATCTTTTATTCATTTTATATCAAAAGGTGTCCATCATTAAAAGCATCACTGAACTTGCAGAATTAACACAGAATTGATAATTAGTATTCAAAGGGATGTCACCAACAAAACTGTTCAGCCACATGATGATACAACCTATTAAAAAACTGTAGGAAGAAAACACCCTCTGAAAATGTTCAGCCTAAGCAGGGTCTAACAGTCCATGCAAAGAATAAACAGGGAAATAAACACTGCCTTTGCTATGTATCATCATAATTGCATTCCAGGTATACCTTAACCCTCCCCCAGCCCCCCAAAAAATATCATTTAAAGCAAAATCATTTCCATACACCCTTATGGCTTCCTACAACAAATTTCAAAAACTAGACAGATGTGTGACGTGTTCAGTAAAGAGAATAAGCCATCTTTCAGTGCAAGGTAACTACTACAGCAGCCTGATAGCAGTACCTGTAGGCTTGAATTTAGTTCCTCTCCGACACTCACCAAGAGGTGCTTTTGGAGGTGGAACTATGCCATAAGGGACTACCAAAATAACTTACTAATGTTAACAAAAATGCAGTAGCTGTTTAAATAGGTGCCATCTTCACTGACACTCCCTCCCTCCATTCTTTAGAACACAGCTTAATAAAATACCTCACAAGAAACATGGAACATTAAAAGTTTGGCTGAGGAGGACACAGAGGACCCTGGCTCACAGTGATCTGCACACAGCAAATCCTGAGTGTCTGGAAGACTTTCTCTCTCAGGATGTAACACATGTAGATCTCTTTACACATCATGAGCATTTGAATAAGTAATTTCAGGGGGAAAAAAGTTCATACCTTTGGTTTTGGATTTAAAACTGGGAGAAGGGAGAGCTTTTTTTTTCCCATTGTCATGCTAAAACTGTCAATTTCTGCAGATAGTGATAACGGATGACTAAAAAAGGTTACTTATCATTGGAAGCAATAAGTTGAAGCCTCTTCAGTCTTCCAGTGGTTGTTATCTTACAGCAACATCAGCCCTAATAACGGAGACAACAGATGAGGCATCTGGAATCTTTTCACATCCTTATACTCTGTACTTCCACATTCTGAAGATGGAACAGATCTCTGTGAAACTTTCCCATCTCCCCCAGAAATTCAATTCAGGATCAACTCATGCTTGTGAAGGGAGAATAAATGCCCTGACAGAGCAGTGGCTTGGAATTCTACCTCAAGTTCCACTAGGCAAGTCATTTGATTAATATGGTGGAACGATAGAGAGAGGAACTGAATCATGAGAATATAATGTACTTTCCCTTCCCAAGGAAAAGCAGCAAAAATACATTTGAAGATCATAATTCATTTACATACTTGATCACAAAATGGCTTGTGTAGAGTTAGTCACACACTTGTGTCCCACTGAATTTTTAATTTCAGGAAAAAAGGTACAGGTGAAATACGTTCTTGTCCCAAAAAAAATTGTGAAAACAAAACAAGGCATTATTCTCTCTGCATCTGTAACACTTTGTCCAAATTCAAGACATTCTGAATCATAAAATCAAAATGACACAACCCATGAGCTATTATCATCTGGGCATGATAAGCGTACATAACTTGAATAACTGTTAGAGATTAGAGCAAACAGATCCCTGATAAGCAACTTCTGGTGTTGGCATCTAATACTGTGCCTAAAGAGTTGCATCAAAAATGTCTGCAACTAATGTAGTATTTTTTACACCCACGTGTTTAAAAAATATTATTAAAATGAAACCTTCAAGTGCCACAACTCACTTATTCCCATGTGGATCAATATACACAGGTGGCTTCTGGTAACTTGCATCAACTCTTGACAGAATCTGACATGCAGGAAGGTGAACTGAAGAACAACAGCTTCGCTAGCTACAGAGAAGCCTTTTTATCTTGTGGGGTCCATTTACACTACCTCAGGTATAAGCCTGCACAAAGCTAGGCTGGTTTTCTTGTGTACCGTGGTTGAAATAAGAAGCATGAATGAAGCATTTTATAGAATATAAACACAAGCCTTTTCTGAAATTGTTACAGAATGGAAGGGACTTCTACCTCATTCTGGCCAATGAAATAGAAGAAACAGAATAATGGAAACATGAGACTAATAAATTGGTATGTAAATGAACTACTTAATCTGGTGGCACCAAGTGTAATGCTACTATTATCAAGGATAAATGTTATCAAGGAGCACATTTCAATTAAACTGCTCCTGCTCAACAATAGTAGATTAAAAATTTTGGTCAAATAACATATTACCACAGTATTTCAAATAGACTAGATTTTACATTTTATCACAGGAATAGACCTAGATTGTAGCAAGGAAATTCATAATTTAAAAAAAAAAAGATTCAAGGTAGGGTAACACCAATTTATCAAATCCAAACACATTGGCAAAAGAGGGTTGGGAAATAAAACGCCTATATGGCTTTTCCAGGAAAAAAAATACAAACATACATGGCATCTGTTTGCAATTTATCTGAGAACAGTATGACCATAGATCGAAGAACTTTCTTTTACCAAGATTTTTACTAAACACCTGCGAATTAATCATCATTTTATGGCAGCCTAACACAAAAAAAGCATGATCTTTACAGCATACACTAATTTAGGATGCAAGGCTACTTTGCAATCAGTCTTATGAAACTGCTACAGAAAAAGGCAGTTTAGTTACTAGTTTCATTCAGCAAATGAAATAAATCCATGCAACAGTTCCTAACAAAGGTAAACGTTTATCTCTAAACGTGATGGATTTCACTCACATGGTATAATTTTTTCCTACACTGTTTCCACATCAACATAAAAAAACTCTTCCACAAGTGCAGATTTTTACACAGGGCAAGAGCAATTTGTGTTGGTTGGCAAGAAATTCTAAGTGAAGGTTTAGTAAGCGGTGGTTGGTGTTATGTTTGGTCCTCCCTGAAAAAGATTCAATAAAACTTGAAAACCAGTCAGTAAACAACCAAGTAGTATTATGCTAAAGTAAAAAAAGACTATTGGAATTACTTGCTGTCACACTGCAACTGGGAACCTTTCATAAGTACAGACTGAACACATCAGGCAAACACTGTACTCAGGTTTGGGATCTGCACCTTAGAAGAAAGGAATAATTCAAAGATGGAAAGAGAAGCATTTCAAACATGAAGATGACTGATTTGATTACAGTGTTATCACTCTCTTCAAGTGTGGAAAAAAATATTGGAAGTATCTTTGAAAGATACAGGTTTAACAGATGTTAGAGTATAAACTATAAATAATTCGATTTAGAAACAGGAGCATATGTTTTTCAGCAGTGTGCATGATTAGGTACTTAAACAAGCACAAAAAAATCCCTTATCTCTTGCCTATTTTGAATCCTCAAATCAAGACTGGAGACCTCATGCCTAGAACATAACTTTTATTTCAGGAAAACATATAAATGAAACAAACCCCGGTTATTCTCACCATGGAAAATTATGGAATACAATTACCTGAAGCACAAGACTTATAATCCCAGTCCATTTTTAGTACCACAAATAAATTTGTTATAACAAAAATAAACACTTTGCTAAGCTAAAATAAATCTGGCAATGTTCTCCAATGAAGCAATCAATTGACCCATGACTTTCATTATGCCAGGCCGTGTACTCAGACTGATGGTTCAAACACAACAAGAAGTGTCTGAGACAATTACTCATGAAGAATGAAGACACAAGTTAGCCATCTGCATTGTACCGTTCAACTTGTTCTTTCAGGTGACAAACTAGGCAAAGTTTTACAGCACATCACGTGAAAAATCAGCAAATGCTGCACTGACAACGCTTACGTGTTTTCATTAATAAATTACATTTATAGTTACACAACAACATTTGTATGTGCCTTGCCAGAGAAGACAGCAGAGATGACCTGTTCCAGCGTAACATCATGTGTAATTCACACAGGATTTGCTTTATATCCAGTAACATCCTAGTGATTATATAATAACCTGCTAAAGATAGTATCATACACTGACTGGCTGGTTATGCAGAGATTGAAAAGCAAGTTCTTAACTTAAACTGAAAAACTCAGCAAGAAGGCCATTTGCAAGCCAGCAAATGACATGATACTCATTCTGGCTACCTGAAAAAAATTACTTTCCTCTCTTAATTAAGCAAATACTGCACAGCATATTCCCACCCTCACAAAATATACACAGAATCCTTCCTACCAGAAATCAAAATGAATTTATGCTATTCTCAAAGCTGAGAAATCATCAGTTTCCAACAAAGAGGATAGCCTCAAACAAGAATACTACAGGACAGTGGTCAAGGAACTCCCTTAGGGATTAAAGGGATGCTCCCTAAGATGATAACACATCCAGCAGCCCAGCCGAAGTGCCTCTACTCCAACGCACGTAGCCTGGGCAACAAACAGGAAGAACTGGGAGGTGCTGTGCTGCAGGGGAAGGTGCTACAATGCAGGGAGGCTGTGACACAGTGACCACCACTGACACCTGGTGGGACGAATCCTGCGAGTGGAGCGTGGCTACCAACGGCTACAAACTGTTCAGGAGGGACAGGAGTGGGAGGAGGGGTGGCGGTGTTGCCCTCTACGTTAAGAAACTGATGGACTGTGAAAAGGGATTTCAACCACCCTGGTACATGTTGGAAAAGCTGCACGGCGAGCTGCAGGCAGTCCAGGAGACTCCTGCAGTGCCCAGATGACAACTCCCTAAGGCAGGAAACAGACATCCCCTACCCGAGGGGATGCAACACTGCACCTGGTGGTCACAAATGCTACCGAACCCATCAGGGACAGCAAGACAGGAGGCAGCCTGGGCTGCAGCGACCAGGTGTTAGTCCAGGTCACTGTCCAAAGGGGCATGAGGGAGGTGAAAAGCCAAGTCAGGACCCTAAAATTTTAAGAAAGCAAACCTCTGGCACCAAGGAACTAGTCATCAAGACTCCCTGGGAAACAGTCCTTAG
>NW_008600694.1:0-13662 GCF_000691845.1 Merops nubicus
GAAGGCGTATCTTTGTAGGACCAGAATATCTTCTGCAAAACAGTTCAAATGCAATTCACTGTCACTGTTCCTCGAGAGCATTATGGCCACACTATCTGTGCAGGATATAACATCTCAATATGTGAGAGGTAGATTTGCACAATCAGAAGTGTAGGTTTTCTGGACTGTAGTGTCTATATAGTGTGATAACATTGTTATGCAGGAGTTAGAATCAAACTCAAGAAAAGATCGGTACAAGTAATATGAGTGTTTCTGTTTGGATCAAAATGAAATATTTTGCTTATGCTTTTCTTATAATGAAGTTATTCTACAGCAACCATATCTTTAGCTGAAATCACTATTTTGATTTTAATTGGAAATTACTGAGCAGCGCTGACTACAGAGATAGTTAAAAGAATGCTTATTGTGCTATTGACATTAATTATTTTTATGAGTTAGCTTTTATACACCTGATCACATTGAACAGCATCTTTTTTTCACAGGCACTCACATGAGTGTTTATGCAAGAATCCTGCTCTCTGTAAGAAAGGTGTAAGAGTCAGGAAATCTGTATCTAAATTACTATGAAAAATTACATAATATAACAGTGAGTCACTATCTCTAGATCTGTTTCCATGTGCTGCTTTAATACTCTGATGTTTTCAGTGTCTGTTTTATATTGACTTGGACAACATTCATTTCAAGAGATAATCTTGTTTATGATCTTTGGCTTTTTTTTTTTAGGTTGAGTTTACCTAATCAGATACAGCTTGTCTCCATCTAAGCACATACTTAAGATATCATTTACAGGAGTGGATCAGGCGTTTCTTGGTCATATCCTAGGACTTGCTGTTTCTCTCTGTCTCTGATATAGCATGGAATGATAGTTCTATCATCAGAAGGCACCACTTAGAAGTAAAAAATTTAAGATAAATACTGCGTATTCAGGTGTGTTGGTGCTTTTATTTTTTTAAAAAGGCCAAATCTATAAAGTTTATTTGCAAAACTGTTGCAGTTTGGTCCTCACAGATTAGTCATTGGCTGATATGAACAATTTTGTCCTCTAAAGAGACAGATTTGATTCTCTCACTGGCTGCCAATATGAACTATTTGGAACCATGTCACAATGTGGTGGCTACATCATAGAAAAATAATGGCTAAGACAAAACCAAGTCATTTCAGTCTCATTAGATTTAGGACTTGGGGATATGTCTTTTCTTTAACATGTCAGATTTTCAAAGTGTGACTTCTTCCACAGACAGCTGTTTAATCTGTCACAGTTTATCTGCTCCCAAAGGTAAATGTGCTGAGAAAGATCACAAAGGACCACCACTAAAGTTCTGCTTGGCAAATTTGCTAGATTTGCATGTCCTATTACTTAACATGCCCAAGATCATGTAGGTTACCACTGATGATTTTAATGTTTTGAATTCTTTGGGGTTTATATTTATGAGTGTTTAACAAACTGAAGAGTTCAGAACTCTAGACATTATTTTTAAGGTTATTAGTTAGCTGTGACTGTTCACCTGAAATCACACTGTATCATTTATTTCTGGTGCTCATGGCATATACCATGATTCAAGATCACTTCTCTGTGTGTTTTCACTACACAATTTCTCATGTACATGACGTTTAAAGTCGCCTTCCTACTGAACATGTTTACCAGAGAACTTCAAGTCTTCAAGCATTCACTTGAATAATATGGGAAGTTAAGTGTGACCAAAGAGCTTTAGTTATAAAACAGAGTGGAAAGTCATAGAATCAATTTCTTTTTATATAGTTATTTCCACTTTGAAACTACCATGTACAGAAGTAATAGAAGATATCCATAATTTTATTTCACCAAGGCTTTAAACAGTGTAGGTATCTTTCCTTTCAGAAGCTCTTACATCCACTGCTTTTTTGTCACATTAATTAAATTTACTTGTTGTTCTGATAGAAATAGATACAAACCATGACCCTGTGTCAAAATACAACCCCTCAGCTATCAAATAGGCTCATTTATCCAGGGATGACATAATCTACTGACAGTTGATTGCCTTTAAGTCAGTAACAACATGATCTTAAGAAAATTTTGCTATGCAAGTAGCCTTACGATTCTGTATGGAAGTCACTGGTGTTTTTTGATTTCATGGAAGAAAGAGAAGCCTGCTAATTGGGGTGTAGTCTACCTCAAGACCAGTAAATAATATTTTAATCATGTCTTTCCAATACCAGAAAGGGGCTTACAAGAAGGCGGGGGAAGATCTGTTCTCAAGGGTTTGTAGCAATAGGACAAGGGGTAATGGTTTTAAGCTAGAAAAGGGTATATTTAGGTTAGGCATTAAGAAAAAGTTCTTTAATATGAGGGTGGTTGATGACTGGAACAGGTCACCCAAAGAGGCAGTGGAGAACCCATCCCTAGCGATAATCACAGTCAGGCTTGATAGAGCCCTGAGCAACCTGACCTAGTTAGACATGTCCCTGCTTATTGTAGGGGGGTTGGACTAGATGGTCTTTGGAGGTCTCTTTCAACACAATACATTTTATGATTCTATGATTCTGTCTTTATATATGTCATTATTTTAAAATAAGACATGCAAAAGCTATTGATTTTTAAGTTTTTCGGCACTGTAGTTTAGTAATTTTTGATGCTAATTTTGCAGATATTGCAGGATGTAGATAATTGGTAATTGTTATGTGTGGTTATTACTGTTAATTCCAAGCAATTATTTAAATTGCTGAACTACTTTACTGCCTTGAGTGTTAACACTTTTCAAATCCAATGGTTATTTTGTTAATTTTATTGATGGCTTTTTGTCAGTTTTTTTCAGGTTTCTTTAGTGAGTGCCTTTGAAATGTTTTGACGGTTCTTACTTCAGTGAATTTGGAAAACTGCCTGTTTTTTTTAATACTAAGAGTGAAGCTTTAAATATTGTACATGTAAAGCCCTCCTCACTGAATTATGAAAACAGTTTTGAATCCCTGAAAGATGCTATTTATAACATTCTTACACAGTTTAACCCATACAAGACTTTAAGAGCACTTAGTTTTGTGTTGGACATACTGTAGCTAAGTATTCATTTTGACATTTGCTCATAGTGCTGAATATATTTTAGTATTTTCCAGAAAGACTGCAACATCATTTAAGAGCTCGATCTATGCAGCAGGAGAGAGAGAGGGAGAAAAGATACTTCTCCCAACCCTAACAAAGCTACAGAAGGGCTTAACACCACAGCAGTCTGTGTTTAGGCATCTCTGTATAGGGTTTAACTGCAAATATAAAAGTAAATTTTTTCCTCTATATCAGATATATTTCTCCTTTACCTTCTTACATTAATGTCAGATTTAAGATGGTCTGTAAGCAATTCAAGTTCACTATAAATATAGCAATCTTTACCTTTATTTCACTTCATCAGTATTGGTGGATGAAAAGTTGGATGTGACCTGGCAATGTGCATTCACAGCTTAGAAGGGCAATTGGGTCCTGGGCTGCATCAAAAGAAGCGTGGCCAGCAGGTCAAGGGAGGTGATTCTCCCACTACACTCCACTCTGATGAGACCTCACCTGGAGTACTGTGTCTAGCTCTGGAGTCCTCAGAACAAGAAAGACACAGACCTGTTGGAGCAGGTCCAGAAGAGAGCCATGAAAATGACCATGCGGCTGGAGCACCTCTCCTATGAGGACAGGCTGGGAGAGCTGGGGTTGTTCAGCCTGCAGAAGAGAAGGCTTCAGGGAGACCTTATTGTGGCCTTCTATTACTCGGTGGGGACTATTAGAAAGATGAGGACAAACTCTTTAACAGGGTCTGTTGGCAACAGGACAAGAGGTAATGGTGTTTGACTAAAAGAGGGTAGATTTAGTCTAGATATAAGGAAGACATTTTTTACGATGAGAGTGCTGAGACACTGGCACAGATTGCCCTGTGAGGTGGTAGATGCCCCATCCCTGAAAGCATTCAAGATCTGGTTGGATGGGGCTCTGAACAACCTCATCTATTTAAAGATGTCCCTGCTCACTGCAGAAGGGTTGGACTGGATGACTTTGGAAGTCACTTCTAACCCAAAAAATGCTATGAGTCTACTATCACTGTTGGCCCCACAGTAACAATCACAGTATACTGATTTGAACCCTAACATCTCTTTTCTTTTAGACATGCAGTTGTTTTCTCCATATCAAAATTTGTCTCCCACCTCTTTTATCCACAGACAGCCGAAGCAATCTTCACTGTCATTCATGTTTTGAGGATCAAGCTCATTGGGCTGTAGATATCTCAGGTGCTACTTACCTTACACAGGGCTGGATATTCATGTTAGTTACCCCATGCTCCCTTTTTGGCCAGTAATAAATAATCTTTCAGTGGAAAGAAGTTAGGATTAGAGTAATCTGGCCTATTATCACATGTACTATATAATGCTAAGAATTATGATGTAAGTATCTTTATTTCTTTACATTTACTAAGAGGTTCTACCAGAGTTTCATAAATATTAATTTTATGAGAGTATTATTGCTATTCCTTCTCACTTTATCTTTTTCTGTCTAGTTCTGCTATCATTCTTCTGCAATGTATATATCAAGTCCCAAGTAATCAAAATTTTGAAGAAGAAAACAACTTTACAGTTAAATATATTGGATTTAAAAGCTTTCAAAGGGAGGATTCCGGGTCTAAGGCATTATGCCTTCTCAAATTGATAAAGAAACAGCAGAATTAACCTGTGGGTTATGTATTCATTTTCACCAAATAGATGAATGCAGATATGTAATCCAAACGAGGGATGTTATAATCATTATTTTCCTGTCTTTTTCTCTAACCTAATAGATAAGTAACTATATCTGCAACAGAGAACTTGACAATAATGAATGCAAATTCAACAGTAATGGGAATATTTCACTTAACTGAAGGACATGAAAGAGTAGGAAGATACACTCCAGATTCCTCTGTTCAAATCAGGTGCTTAACAGAATAGTAGGTTCATCTGACTGAAAGAACACAGGCTTTAATTATTTTAGATTTATTTTTTTTTCAGGGAATTCTAAGCCTCATTGCAGCAAACTTTAATCTCAGGAAGCTTTTTTTTTTTTTTTTTTCACCTTATGAAACTCTTGGGGTTTTGGCTTAGCCAGATACCTTTTGGAACTCCTAATTACAGTCAGCAAGTGAGTCAGTGTCCAAAAGACAATCACAGAGCTTGTTAAAGCTAATGGGTTTGTCCAACACAGTTTCAGGCTGAATGAAAAGAACAATTAAGTCTTTTTATGTATCAAAGATAGCTGGAAGCAATGGATTGATCATCCAAAGCAAACAGCAGATCAGAATAATTTTGAACACAGGCTTTGGACATATGAATAGATTAATGTATGTATGTCAGTTCTTTGTGTCCTGATTTTTTAACATAGTTGTGTACATGTAACAAATATAAAAGTTATGTCACCATTTCTATGTAAATGAGAGACAATCAACCTGGTTTTAAAAGCTCATTTCTTCTTGAATAATCAGTGCATCTCATGCTTCTTAATGCACTGTCTGCTTAGTGTCACTTTTAATGCTTTAAATATTGCTCCTGTATATACCTATGAACCTGATTGGACGTGATACCTGCCTGTTCAAAGTTGTAGATATTAGGCATTTGGATGTCAGAAAGATGCTTTTTAGATGCAGGAAGCTGGGAAAGACCTGAAGAAGTAACTGTCAATGTCAGTCTTCAGAGGTGCACAGCTTTTTGAGTAATAAGTTCTCTGCTTTTCAGATTGTAGAGCAAAGAAATTTTGTCCTCTTATTTCAGTTGCAATTGGGAAAAGAGTAGCTGGGTTCTTAATCCTGTTACAAATAAACAAGCCTCTGTATGCAGGGAATATATCTTTGGTTTGCAACCAATTCATCCTCCTAGCAGGAACAATTCTTCCTGCCCGATTATTAGCCAGCTATTGAGACCAGCTTGGTAATCTATCTATAAAGCTGCTGACAATATTATCTTATTTGCCTGCTGATTTTTACAACTCACTCCTCTCTTCAAATTCCCTTGCTGACAAACCTTTACTACTCTACTAAGTTTAATTTTCCAGGATTGTTACTTTCAAGGCTTACAACTGCTTACCTAGACTTTAATAGACTCACTTAGGTGAGCAAACATTTCTCATCTTGAGTGAAGCTTGAAGAGTCTGGCCAGGAGAGAACAGCAGTGTTTTTTTTTCTACAGCAAATTTTGTTGGTATGCATTAAGTAGTGTTCCCTGCCCCCTTCTCTTTAGTAAATCGATTTCTCTGGACAGAAAGCTTTGAGTCCTACCACAGCCTGAGATGAAAGCAGAGACAAGTGTTCATATCACTTGTATATCAACCTCCTAACACACCCTACCTGTAACCACAAAACAGAGAGGGAGTGACACATCCAATGTTATGCTGTATATGTATGTTTGTGTATTTATTTACTTCTTAGTAATGTCAATATATTGGCTTTTATACAGTTTTGCTCTCTGGAACATAGCAGGAACATGTGGATATATAGTTTCAGGCTCTATCAGACAGGAAATTGAATACTCTAAAGCAAACATTGCTCCATATACTTTTTCTGTTTCCTGACATTGCTTTAACTACGGAAGAAATGTAAGTAACTGATCTGAAGAGCATCACTCCATGTTTATCGATTTGTGGACGGAATAACAGGATTTTATTTAAGGATAAGATTGTGCCCATTGTAGAGCAAGGTTTAACTTTGTGGGCATTCATGTATCATTAAAAAGCCTTTCATGGGCTCCAAAATCTGGTTATATGTCTGATACCAAACTTGTCATTTTATAACATGAGAATTTTGGTCGGTTGGTTTTTAAAATAAGTTTTATGACTGTAAATCTAGATAATGGAAAGTCGTATGATATTTTCTCCTTCAAACACCCTGTTCTTCCTCTGAAGTTTTAGGTGGGATGACTAAGGTAAAAGACAGAAACTGGGTTTTTCCTGAGTGCATCAATTTCTTAATGAGAAAGAGAATGTTGAAGGGCTACCTACTTTATATTTGTTTTACATTGAAGAACGTAAGGTGACAAAATGATGATAATTCCCTTCAACATGCCACCTGCTTGAATCCTCTAATATATGGAAAAGGGTGTTCACATCCCCTATATGTGGGCTTCTAACAGTAACATCTATACTTTGAGCACCTGTGTGTTGCTGTTGATTGAAAAATTCCTCCAGATTTGGGATATTGTTTGATGTCCAGGAGGAGCCTTTTTCTCCACTGATAAGGAAAGAATAATGTAGGAGAAGAGCTTTGGAGTTGTCACAGCCACAGAGTGTATGAAATTAGGTGGTGTTACTACCTACCTGAATATGTTCCCTGAGGAAATATGTATCTTGCTTACAAACTTCCTTCAGCCTCATATTCTCTTTATTTCTTAAGATTAGGTACACCGAAGGGAAGCAGTAAAAAATCCCAGGTAAGAAATTATATTCTTCTTGCTTGTTTTGTTTCAGAATCTATGCCTTGTCCTCTGTTTTTAGTTTCTTGTATTTTCTTCTTCACATCATGCCATAAGTGCTTATATCTAGCAGGATAGCATTTTAGTTGAATAAGAATCTTTTTTTTTACAGGGTTTTTGCCATTATAACACATGAAACAGTCACCACCTTTGGTGCCTCTTTCTCTGAGTATATAATTGATTTAGTGATGGTTATATTGGAAAGGGATTTTTTATTTTTTTTTTTTTAATCTTAGTTCTAACTTAATGTTAATTTCTCACTTATTTCCAGTATTGGGATCACAGAGGTATATTTAAATTTTATGCCAGACAACTATTAACCAGGTGATTAATGAGAAAAAAGAAAAATTTTAAAAGTATTCTCGTAAAATAAGGTGATTGTCTCTCTCTACTTTGAATAATAATAAGAAGAGGTGATCGTTTTCTAATAAGAACACGTAATTGTTCTTCTCTACTCTGCTCTTGTTAGACACCATCTGGAGGAATTTGTTCTAGCTCTTGGATCCTTAATACAAGGAAGACATGGACCTCTTGAGTGGGTCTAGATGAGGGCTACAAAAATGATCAGAAGGCTAGAACTCTTAACCAATGGGGCAAGATAGAGAGGGAGAAAAAAAAGCTTCTGGGGTGACCTCATGACAGCCTTTCAATACTTCGAGAAGGTTTATAAGAAAGACAGGCAGAGACTTTTACTAAGGCCCATAATGGCAGGACAAGCGGCAATGGTTTCAAACTGAAAGAAGGTAAATTTAGGTTGGACATTGTCTTGGTTTGGGGTAGAACAGAACTAATTCTGTTCAGTGATTGTACTTTTCAGATAAAGCTCTTCTAGTTACCTTCACTTTCTGAGGTTAGCAGCATATTTTTGCAAACTGTCTGCTTCTAGCAGTGATAACACTCCATGTTTAGAGTTACTCTCAAGGACTGGTGTGCAGACCAAGGTCACTGCTAAAGCTTGTGTACCATGCTGAGGGGTGCAGAAAGTAAAGGCTGTACCTGCAGGGAGGAGCAGACAAGATAAGCGACCCTAAATTCAACAGTGAGATATTCCATCCCATATCTGTCATATTCAGTATAAAAGCTGAAGGATCACAAGGGTCAAGCCCCTTCCACCTTCTTTCTCCCTTTTTGCTGCTTCTGCAATGGCCAGCATCCAAGGAGAACTTCATCCATTCTGCCTTTGATCCAAAGCCCTGTGCCCCTGAACCGGGTTCCAGAACCCAGCTCCTGTACCTGTCAGATGCTGGAAGCACAAAACAAGCACAAATTGCAAAGCTGGACACTGCAAACAAAGAACTGGTGCCAGGGCAGGCACAAGGGCTGGGTGAAGATTTGGTGGTCTGTGTACTAGACGCTGGGATAAGGAATGTGGTGGAATGCAGTGGAGGCTGCTTGCCCTGTTTTCTCACTTGTCTCACAATGGCAGTTGTCTACTCCCTGAAGATGCAGGTGCAGATAAGGGAGTTTTGTGCTGATTACATGGAATAATTTTCTGCCCACAGCCCCATCCCCACACTTTACATATCAGTAACAAAAACAGGTATAAATATCATCTTTTTGTGGACCCAGTTTGTGGGACAAGATTGTAGCACTAAGTCATAGGGACTGACCGACGGGTTTGTTAAGACACAAGTTCAGCTGCAGCTAGCCCTTCTAATATCTGAGGAACTGCTAGAAAGCAGGGTGTTTGTCTCTTACCAAATTTGTCTCTCCCTTACCCACACCTACCCCCTTCCCTTCACACAACAGTACCCAGTTGCCGTCTACTGCTGAGACCAGCCTGGGAGTTTTCCCCAGGGTCTGCTCCCCAGCACTGGAGGTGACAGTGACATATTGCCATCAGAGAGGAGTTGTGTTTGATATTGGCTTTGTATATATTTCTATATATTCAATTTTATTATTAGTAGTAGTAGTATTAGTAGTATTTTCATTAAAGCTGTTTCACTGTTCTATTCAATAGGTCTCTCTCCCTTATTCCCTTTCTCTTTTGCTTTTCAGGGTGGAGGGAGGGAGTTAACAGAGAGTTACCAGTCTGGGGGCAGCTCTGACCCTAAACCTTGACAGACATAAGGAAGAAATTCTTCACTATGAGGGTGGTGAAACACTGGAGCAGGCTGCCCAAAGAAGTTAGGGATGCCCCCTCCCTGGAAGTGTTAAAAGCCAGGTTGGATGGGGCTTTGACCAGCCTGATATAGTGAAAGATGTCCCTGCCCTTGACAGGTGTGTTGAACTAGCTGATGTTCAAAGGTCCCTTCCAATCCAGCTGATTCTATGATTCAATGACTCTGTGATTATTGTTCTACAAAGTTAAGGTGTTATTTTGTTTTAAATTAATGTATATTTTTGGGGGGAAAAAAATGTTTAAAACATGAAACACAATCTGAAATAGGAGAAAAACATTTTGCACAGTGTGGATTTTTGTGTCTCTTCTTAGTGTTACTTTCATTGTCTGTGGATCTGTTACTGGGACCATACTAATATAAAAATGAAACAGTTAAAACCCCTAATGTAAGTGGGCCATGAATTCCCAGGAGAGCATAGCCTTGTCCCATGATGAACTGACTTCCTATGAGCTTTCCTACATGTCAATCATTTCAACATTTCCTATCCTTCTCTGGCACAGTACCAATTTACAGTAGAAAAAGGGATTTCAGTAGTAAAGAGAATAATAGATAATTACTGCAATCCATTACTGAATGTTTAAAGTAAATAGTAAAAAGTAGGATCTCAACCGTGGTTATATGTTTAGGAGACAGAATTAATATGAAAATAATATATGTGGAAGCTATTACCACAAACCAACAGACAATGTAGTATTTTCTGTAATTCTAAGTGTGTCTGCATTTTTCAGGAGTCTTCTTTTGTTATTGTTGCTTATTTAGTTATTTCAATACTATTAACTATTATATTGCCTCATTTCTAACCTGCACCCTAAGTCTGAATCACACAGAGCATTATTCACACTACCGTTTACACTCTAAGGACAAATGAAGAGTGAAACCATACAAGGTCCCACAGGGAGTAGGATGTCATACAGCAGAAAACAGCGGAAAAACTTTTTGATTTAACCTAAAGGTGGCTTCCACCTTTAAAAGTTATGTCTTAGATTAACCCCCTTCTCTGTCTTTGGACAACGGAAGAGAGATGTTCTCCTTTTGTGGACTGCATAGTGATACAGAGAAGGTATAGCCAAATTCCCCTAAAGTCAGTGTGGAAATAGCCACCTTTTTTTAGAGCTGTGGCTGTGGTTTTGATTCTTACCACACCTAATTTTTTTCTACACTTACACATTTCTCTGTCTTCTCCTTTCATTCCTCACACCATTTGATTAGCTGACCATTCTAAGAAAGCATTGTGGATCAGAACTTGTCATTATGTTTCAGGTCTGAATGAAAGATCTGATGTAGTTCTTTGCAAAATAGTCACATAGATTTAGTAATTTATATATGTAATATGTTATTTAGAAACATTTGATGAGTTGAACCCAAGAAGTCTCCTCTCTCATCTCCTCAGCTGCAGTGAACAACATGCATGTCAGATGACAAGGTATGGTGGGGGTAGGAGGGACCTTATGACGTGGGAATCAGCAACTGTCAATCCAATGCAACCTCAGGCTACACATTCCAAGTGTGCAAGCAGGAAGCCTGGAATCACCAGAGTCACAGAAAGGATGGGAATGAAAACTGTTATTATGGTCACAAGTAACAATCCATACAAAAATCGCATGTGCATACTCCAAAGTACCTAAGTCTTGGAAGATATACCTGTGAGCAAAGTTCTCTGTAAAACAGAAAGTGTTGAGAAAGGGATTTGGAATGAAAGGAAACATAGCTTTTCCCCACCTAAAGAAATACTAGTTGCTGAAGTTGTATGATTCAGAGAAATAGATATTTTGTATTAGAACTTCGTTAAGCCTTTAAAGCTGAGCCAAGATCCATTGTGTTCCACTGAATACAATAGCTGGATCAGATAGTGGATACCTAATTAGAAAGCATCAAAGTTTTACTTGAACATAATATAATTATTGAGCAAATGCGTTGAGTCAGCTGTCTGTACATAACTGCACTTTAAAAGTAATCCAGACTGAATCAATATCAAATAGCTGAGGCACTTTCCATCTTTTATATGTATATATACATTCATATATATATATAAAATCTGAACTAAATGTTATTGGGAGGAATTTGTACTGTCATAGTTCACAGAAGATTGTGAACTGGAAATTTGCTGGAGAATTTAGCTTGTGGTTTTGAGTGAAAAACAAATAGATAAGCAGGGAAATCTCACACTAAATGAACCTTGACATTACAAAGCATGAACTAGTTCATCTCTGTGATGGAGAACAAAAGTAGTTTCACAACAGGATCACATGAATAATTAATTCACCTTTTGTTCAAGAACATGCTCTGAATGGAAAATATATGTGAAGTGGTATGCTACCTTTACTTAAAAACACGTTTTTGTTGGCATGATTTAACCACTGAACTGTGGTCTAAGAAGGGAAAATGCCTCTGCTGTTAATCTTTAATAAGCTACACCAAATAACAGAGCTGTAATTCAACCAGCTACAGCCACATCACCTTAGATTTTATATAACATATATTTAGTGAGGAAATATTAACAATAAAAAAAGACAAAGTGTTTGTACTATATACAAGGACAGTAGTTTATAAAAGGTTGTGACTAAAATTTGATTAATACTGCCAAAGAAACTCACTTTCTATTGCCAAAAGTATCGTATATATTTGTCTGGGTTTTAATACTTCAGCTTTAATACAGTGAATGTATATATTTGTCTGGGTTTTAATATTTCAGCTTTAATACTTCAGCTTTAATACAGTGAAACTAATCAGTTACATGTAAGTTGGTTTCATGATCACTTTATGACATTATGCATGCAACAACATCAATAATCCATATATTCCCAAACCTGATTTTATAAATGTACCACTCTTTGTGTTAAAAAGAGTTATAATTCTTATCAATAATTTGTTTTAATTTGCACCTTGCCTTAAAGAAGCTGAGACCTGAAGTAATCGGAATGTAAGGAAGATCCATCCAAATGCAATAAATTGTAAGTTTTGTAGGTACTTTTATAGAATGAAGTAAAGTGTAACACAGAACCTTTCTTTCCATAATGAAAACCTTAACAGAGAGTCAGCAAATGTATCTTTATTCATCTGCATTTTGTTAAGAGACACCAGACGTGTTGGTAGTAAATAAGAGAACTATGTCTACTCGATTATGATCAGATGTGTTTGTCTGTATCATATATATGCTTATACATATATTATACACAGAAAACAAATTATTCATGACAGCTAATGTGGGAAGACGGGAAGAAAATAAGGGTACTAAAGTAAAGAAATTAAGCACAGCTCTCATTCAGTTCATTTGAGCAAGTCAGTGCATTAGGCATAAGGTTTGGATTCAGGAGACCTAAATTCAACTCCAGTGAATAGGTTTTGTAATTTGGATATATCACCTATTTTGTATGCAAGTTTCATTTTTCACTCCTTAAAGCACAAATCAATTACTGTTTGACGATTACACACATGGTTCATTATTATAGGAGAGAGACATATCTATTCCTCTAGACAGATTACAGATGTTGATCAGAGCAGATTTTCTTGTTATTTTTCTCCTTCTTTAAACTCTAAGTTTACTCCCCTGAAGCCTCTGAAGAGAAAAAAGGGCTGGGTCAAACAATTTTCTTTCCCTGAACACTGATTATTCAATTCGTTTCAGCAAAGCTATTGGCATGGATAAGCTGGTCTCCTGTAGGGACTAATAATAGGAAAGCAAACATTGAGCAGAAACTAAAATAAGAAAGAAATAAAAATAAACAAATCTACAGAAAAAAAACCAACACACTTGATGTAAATGAATAACTGTTCATATAGTCTTGAATTTTATCCACGTACAGACATCAGTGTTATTCTGTAGTACTCAAACATCGTTTCTTCTTGAAATAATTGAAAGAATTATTTTACAAGACACTAAAATGTATCTTCCCTGGATAAAAAGTATTGGTTTAGGATAAATAACACATATTATAGCTAGGTTTGAACCCTCCCAAACTGTCTGAATGGTCTATGTTATGATGATTCTCTGACAAGAAATAGGCAGAGATTGAAAATAAGGCAAAGATCTGTCTATCAAAATCTGAAGTCTCTACTGAACAATCTGATCTTTGGAGGAGTTTGGTAGGTTTTCTTCCTTCACCTT
>NW_008600694.1:13714-42830 GCF_000691845.1 Merops nubicus
GCTATTTATATGGAAAATTCCATACTCTACTTAATATCAGAACATAGAGCCATAATGTAGCCATACATGACAAAATATGTGTATTAATAAACTTAAATATATTGGAAAACAAAACAAGTGCAACGGTATTAATTTGAGTAATGAGATCCTGTGTGTGTAACAAACACAAGTATCCATGACAAAAGGCTATAGATGAGCTTTAGAAAAATATAGCAGCCTAGGAATTCACAGATTATATTGATTTCACACTTTTGCACCACCACAAGCACTATTTCAAAGTAAAAGATTTTGAATGAAAACCCTTCCTGAAAGGGACAGTCTTACTAAATATATATATACATATATATATATATATTCTTATATTTAAAGGATTACTTTTAGGGATGCCTGATGGAAGCTACCTAAAAATGAACTTTTCTTTGAGCTACATCAATTTCATATTTCTTCAGAAGCTCAGCTGCAAATCAGTTACAAATGCACCATATCTCACTGTTTTAACTGCAGTTCTCAAGGTACTTAAAATGACCTCTACTGGCTTAAGTGGCAAGAACAAATCATTACTCCTTTTTGTATTTCTTAGCACTACAGAGGCAAAACCATGGCTATATTATTTCTTCTCTACTGTAATTGAGAAAACAAAGTACTGATTTATAATCAGCAAAATCTGTGCAGGCCAATTGTTTATAATAATTTCTAGCAGGAGAAAGCTGTTAAGTTTTTCATTTCAAAGTCATAAAATTAAGAGTATGACATGAAAATCTACTGGATCTTGATCCTGAATTTCATGCTCATGATCTGAGATTGTTATGACTGACATGAAAGGACCTCAAAGCAATGAGTGATTTGATAGATATTTAATAAACAGATGGAAATCCCTCTGTGCAGTTTCCAGAATTTTTGAGATTATTCATCATTAATATTAAAATACTGAGATACTATTTTTTTCTTAAAGTTTCCTTATGCTGTTGTTAAAAAAATTATTATATTTTCTAGGGTGAAGTTCTTCAAATATGTGTATGAATGGCTGAAGTCAGTAACATTCACAAGAATAAACTCCTTAGGGGCTGAGATCTTTAGGTGTCATTTGTTGTGGGTTGGGCCTGGCTGATAATCATGTTAGCCCAGGAACTGTGATTGGCCCTATGGGGAAATGGAGGAATATTTTTGAGTGTAAACAACCCCTTGATCACTGTGAAGGTTGAAGGCTTGCTGGGAAGCTTCCTAGAGGAGCAGACTATGAGGTCTAGAGGTGGCTGTCAGGCACCAAAGCACCACAGTAGAATGTTATTATTTATTTGTTGCGTGAGTGCATAGGTAATGATTCTTCTGCATTCTGTTAAAGTATTTTCTATCTTATAAAAGATTATAGCAAAAGGTGAAAATAGACTACAATTGACTAATGCACTTTTAGAATGAAGCTATAGATGGAGAAAATAAATTAATCTATTTTAAATCTTCTACAGAACCACTAGGCTATAATTACGAGGACCTTCTTTAATGACTTTACCAGAGGCTACAAGAAACATTTTTTAGCACCACTGATGCATTTAAAATAAGTGTAAGTCTATTTATTTAAACAAATTTGCAACGAGTGTAGGGCTTTTTATTCAAATTATTTTTTAAAATAGATACTTTAATTGATTCTGTGACAGTATTATGCCTCCCACCATACGCTAGTGTATTAGGCACAAAGTATTTGCATAACCAAAAGGTGATATCTGCCTCATGAAACAGTTTATTGTACTGACCACCCATGCTCTTTTCTCAACCTGCAGTGTTCCTGCATGACCACTGTTTAGCCTTTGATATCTTTGTAAAAATTTCACCAGAAAATGTGATTCTCTTCTCTCCTCAGTTTAAACATAACGTAGCCAAATCTGAGCTGCCATGGTGAAGATCTTCACACTCCTTATATATCGATCTATGTTGATGATAGAGACATTGATGTTGGCACTTGGACCCACAGACCAAGCTCACTTGGGATGCTTCTGTTCCTTTCCCGTGCATGTCCACTGCCAGATCCCATTATAACTTCTGCTTTCATCCTGCGTGGTTCTTCTTCACAAAAAGAAGTTCAAAACTTCTCTTGCCTTCAGGATCCACTGCAGCTCCACTTCTTGCTCTTCAGTCTCTCATCTCTGTCAGCATCGTTTTCATGTTTACAAACTTTTTGTTCATCTTTCCTCTTCTGATACTTTATCTTGGTTTTAAATATCTTTCCTAACACCTAAAGTTCTCTGAGTTGTTATAAATAGCCATGAACTTTGGCCACCCATTCTTCAGATTCTTAGTTTTGAGTTAAGAACATCCGTATTGAACTCACCAGGACTACTTTTATTCTAGAAATTTTTGCAATAATTCTTGAACATTATTGGTCTTTTGGTTTCTTATTCAGTGTAAAGACATATAGAGGATGATTTTCAAATACACACTGTGTTTTTCTAATTTTTGAATACAAGGTGATAATCGTTTTGAGAAAAAAAAAAAAAAAATCCAAAACCAATCTTGTGCATCTTGATAGTTTTCCTTCACAATAAATAAATAAATAAATAAATTAAAAAATCGTAAGTGTGGAGTAATTATGTGTGTTGTTTTCCTAATTTTATTTTTCTTCGTTTTTGTTTAAGTTGTGTTTTGTTCTTTTTCTCTGTTTGGTATAATTTCAGAGATCATCTTATAAATTTCTAAAAGGCAAGTGTCAAGAGCTTGGGGCCAGTCATTTTTCAGTGGCTCCCAGTGATAAGATAAGGGGCAATGGGCACAAACTGGAACACAGGAAGTTCCACTTAAAAATTAGGAGAAACTTTCAAAACCTATCTGAATGTGTTCCTATACAACCTGATCTAGGTGAACCTCTTTTGGTGGGGGGGGAGGGGGTTGGACTTGATGAGTTCCAGAAGTCCCTTCCAAACCCTATCATTCTGTGATCTTACGATGCATAAAAAAAATGCTACAGAAATCACTTAGAAACATAATATAACCATTTATATAATTAGTCAAATGGACTGGAAGGTAGAATGGCTTTTATTCATTCTCTGTATTCAAAGAGATAGAAAGCATTATCACAACATTTTGCTTGAAAGGTAACACAAACCAACTCCTATGCTTTACAGCTGGATTTACATAAACATAGGGATACAAATGCAAGCAAAAAAAGGGAGAACTATAGATATGGAGATGTACTCAGGAAAAAGAAATGAGGAAAACAAAACTCAAGCAATCTACACCAAAAATTCTGCCCCAGGCAATGATTGCAATCACACAGTGTGAATCTCAAGATTTCTTTCAAAACAACTCCAGAATGCGTAGAGATCAGTACTTTAAAATGAAAAAGCTGTTTTTTTCCTAAAATCTATGAAGAGATGAAAGTGTTTCAAGAAGAACTCAGAGAAAATAGAAGCAGCAGAAATGGCATGAAAATATCTTCATTAAAAATAAGAAATTATGCTATGTTAAGACACAAAGAACTAGTCAAGTATTACCGACCAGATTAAAACCATATCATATAACTATATAGATAGATTCACTCCTTGGATCAGTTATTAGATCTGATATCAGTCGTGATGCAGTATCATCTATCAAGTCCTATGGAAAAAAAAAACAAACAAAACAAAAGCAAAGATGTAACATAACATAGCAAAACAACAATAGAAAATCAATAACATGGATAGGAAAGGTTTCATGCAAGAAACTTAGCGAAAGTGTATAGAAAGGAAACTAAGCTAATGTTTAAACTGCTTTTGAGAAAAATAAGCAAAAACTTGGAAGACATGCACTAAATGTATCAGAATTAATCACCTGTTGTGAGTTAATCCCAGCAGGCAGATAAGCACCATATGATTCTATATAGATGCTTAGTCATCACCCCCCCACCTCCTTGTGGGGATAAAGACGACAATCAGAAGGATTAAAGTGAGTTGTGTTGAGATTAAAGGCAACTTAATAGGTAAGCAAAAGCTGTGCACAAAAGCAAAGCAAAATAAGGAATTTATTCACTGCTTCCCATCAGCAGTAAGGTGTTCCACCACCTCCTGGAAAGGAGGCCTCCATTACACATCATGGTTACTTGGGAAAACAAACACCATAACTGTGAGTGTCCCCTCTTCATCTTTCCCTCAGCTTTTATGGCAGAGCATGATATCACATGGTATGGAATAATCCTTTGGTCAGTTGGGGTCAGCTCTCCCAGCTGCATCCCCTCCCAGCTTCTTGTGCACCCCCAGCCTGCTCACTGCTGGGGTGGCATGAGAAGCAGAAAAGGCCTTGACACTGTGTAAGCCCTGCTCATCAGTAACAAAAGAACCTCTGTGATATCAATATTGTTTTGACTACAAATCCAAAACATAGCTCCATACTAGCTGCTATGAGCAAAATGAACTGTATCCCAGCCAAAACCGGTACATCATCTTAATGCAGTCATATAAAACTAAGAAGAAATATATTCTGGTTTGGGAGAAAGTAGAAGAGGATGTTAAAATAAAATACAGAGGAAAAATCTAGTGTTTATCAAGGTTGTCATTGAAAGATGGGTAAAGGTAGAGCCACTCTTTCTACAAGAGGTGATCAAACTCCAGAAAAAAGAAATTACAAAGAAAGTGAAGTAATGACCTTTATTACACTTCAAACATCAGCATTTTGAAAAACCACTGAGGCAGCAAATGCTGGGAGCAGCTGCCATCCTTAGCAAGACCAGCACAGCTCCTGGTGGTATTATCAGAATGCCATGAATGAATTCTGCATGCCAGGATGATACTAATTAACACATTTTGAACTACTAGCCTCTCCCCTGTTTAACCACCGTAAGAAATCTGTTAACACTGTTCATATCAGAGCACATCTACAACAATCCAGGCAAAGATATTTCCTGTGAGATGCAAACATAAAACAAGAGGTATCAAGGTTCATATTCTGATTGACAAGCTGGTTATATAAACTGTCAAATCTTTGAAGAAGAACCTCTAAGGTAGTGTGGGTGAACTACAGCGATGATTTTTATTCAGGCCTGCATTTAGACTTGGTGAAAATGCTGAGACTGGGCACTAATGCAAATAACATAACAAATTTTAGAGTTTTACTAATCTACATCAAAGACTGATATCTAGCTTCTCTTGATAACAGCTTGGGATCTTTCAAGGAAGCTTTTTTTCCAATTTATTTTTCAGTATTTGTATTTTGACTCCCTTCTGAAAATAAGTTGGCTGGATTTTAGCAGGAAAAAACTGCCTACTATTACTATACAGGTAAAACCAAAAATACTTGCAAGGCAAGATAAAGAGAATTGGATCAAGTTGAAAGAAGAGATGGTCTGAGGAAGTAACAAATGATGTTTTAAAAAATATTGATTGCATGTCCTCAATAAGACTAAGAACAATGTATTTAAATACATGAACCAAAAGGTCTCAACTATATAATACTAAATCCTCCACACAAACTTAGAATATTTGTGAAAAAGATGTGAAGCAAGGTACAAATAAATAGGATGGTGACCATGACATGGTGTTATAATGTGTATCATTAGCGACTGTTCCATGCTGAAATAGAGCAGACATTAAAAAATCATAAAATAGTTTAGGTTGGAAGGGACTGTTCAAGGTCATCTAGTTCAACCTACTCATGTTGCAATGAACAAGGACATCTTCAACTAAATGAGGTTCCTCAGAATCCCATCCAAACTGAATTTAAATGTTTCAAGAGTCAGAGCAACTACCACCTCTCTGGGCAAATTAGATACCTAGATAAATGTTGTCAGTTGTGACACTCTGTGTTATCCCCTCTCCCCTCCCAAAGTGGAACAGAAGAGGAATAATGGAGAGAGACTTAAGGATTAGAAAAGTAAAACAGCTTTGATGAAAATAATAACATTGAATATATGCAAACATATACAAACCAGTACCAAACCCCACCCCCTCGATGACGATTACATCACCATCACCCCTGATGCTGCAGAGCAGGGCCCAGGGAAAAGTCCCAGACTGGACTCAGAGGCAGATGGGAACCAGATACAGGAGCTGGATTCTGGAAGTGGATTCAGGAACATAAGGATCAGGACTGAAGGCAGAACAGACAGAGTCCTCCTCAGATGTGAGCCTTTGAAGAAGAGGCTTGACACTTGTGATCCCTCAGCTTTCTACTGAATGTGGTGTATATGGGATGGAATACCCCACAGTTTAGTTTAGGGTCACCATTCCTGGCTGCTCCTCCCTGCAGGTGTGGCCTTTAATTTCTGCATCTCGCAGTGTGGTGCAGAAAATTTAGCAGTGACCTTGATCTGCCTACTAGTCCTTGGTAGTAACTCTAAGCACTAAACATTGTCACTGCTGGAAGCAGACACTGTGAAAATATGCCATTAACTTCAGAAATTGGAATTACTTAGAAGATACTTAGCTGAAAAGTAAAATCAGTGAACAGAATTAGTTTTGTTCTAACCCAAACCAGGATATCTTTGAGCAAATATCTCTCAGAAAAAGGAAAAAAAAAATCCTTCATAAATCTCAATTGCTAAGGAGAGAATCTGTAAAAATAATGAGAAAAGGAAAAAAAAAAAAAGAAAAGAAAAGAAAAGAAAAGAAAAGAAAAGAAAACCAAACCAAACCAAACCAAACCAAACCAAACAAAACAAAACAAAACAAAAAAAAACACACAAACCCCCCCCACACACACACACACAAAAAAAATGTTAAAATACCACTTGTCACATATAAGTGCCCTGTGGTCCAAAAGGTCTTGTGCTCTTAATCAGTTGGAATTTTCCTTCAGCATACAGTGTCTCCAAAGTCCTTTATTTAAAACTTTTAGGCCATCTTCCATATTTCTACAATATATTTACCTGTAAGGGTACAACCAACATGAACCGTGGTGAGACTTTATGAAAAAAAAAAACAACCAAAGGTAGAAAACTTAAAAGCAATACATATGCAGTAACTATTCATTAGAAAATGTTCCTATTATTCTATTTAAAAAGCTTTTAAATCCCACAGATGATATCTGTACTTCATAGCATTGTCAAGTGTTGCTCTCTGGTCTTTGTAAGTAGAGATGGTAAGCACAGAAACAAGTCAGCCTCAGCACTAGCAATCTCATTGCATTGACTACCAACATGAAAAATACTGAGGCTGAAAATGAAAAGTATACTGACAGGTGGTTATTCATTTGGTAAGTAAGTAGCTGTCCTTTTTCAGAAAGGAAAGACTTAAATTTTTGTTTTATATTCAGTGCTTGAATTAAGATAATACCTTAATTGAACCAATCCAGAAGAATAAACAAATCTTTCCTGACAAGAGTGAGTGCAGGAAAAATAATTTACTAATGCTTTTATCAGTACAAAATTAAGAGAAAAAAACTGAGAAAGTTAATGGATCTAATTCTCCTATCTCTTCTGAAAGCCTGGTACTAGACAAAATGTAACATAAAAAAAAATAAAACCAGAATGCTAAGGTGAAGTTTTTGATTGTCACAGCAAACTTCAAGTGGAAATATATAAGGACTTCTTAAAGGTCTGTTAAGAAGCTGAGGGATAAAATGAGGCTTCAGGGATTAAAAATATCTTCAAATCAACAGAGCCAATGAACCACAAAACATAATAACCAAATAGTAAGAGAAGTGAAAAGAAAGTTAAGAATTTTTAAATTAAGGCATTATGTAGCAGTTAAATGTTATTTAAAAAAGAAATCCCCTAGCTTACATGGATAGGGAAAAAAAAAATGTCTAAGCATATGTAATGGAATTTATAGGATTTTGTACAGTAAAAAATTGCTATTAAAGGTACCACAATTTACCTTTACTGATCTTTTAAAAATTCTTTTTTGTTAAAGAAAATCAGAAACTGAAGTGAAAACAAGTATCCCATTGATAATTTCAGATGTGAATACAGTGAACTATACCTATAAAAGGGCAAATATCTCAGAACGTAATATACAGCAATACTTATAGGAATTACCAGGAACTTGTTCCTGTCTTTTTTGCAATCAATCTCAAGTTCATACACGAAATAATTTGGGGGGTTGGTAGACAGGCCAGTTTTTCCTCTTTTAACATAAAAACTGTTGAAAAGGTTAAAGAGAATAAAACAAAAAAGCTCAAGCAGAAATATAAACTGAAACTAGACAAGGAGAGGTGATGAGGTAACGTTGGACTTTGGCTGTTTTGTTTATCTGTGCTTTATTATCACTGATTTCTTTTTTCTTTTTCTCAGTATTGTTCACCAGCTGTGCATCTCCTATTACAGAGGAAGGTTTACCATTATCTCTTTGTTTTAACTGAGTACTCTGGGTCTGCCTTTAAGCCTCATCAGGAACATGAAAACAGGAATCCACAGATTTATGCAGAAAAATATTTTGTTCTTTGTGTCAGATTTTCTGAATACATAAATTTACAGTGTATGCTTATTATAAAAAATAGCTTCATCTGCATTTCAGAACTCTACTCATTGCAGCAGCATGGGTGCAAGGAACTGTTAAAGAATGCCTAATAGTGGTATTTTTAGAGAAAACTCATTACCAAAGTCAGTAAAATTAATTAAATCAGAAAATAACTGTCTTTACACAGACGGCTGCATCAATTTAGCCAAATCATCACCAGAATTTTTCTCATGGGGAGAAGCCTTACATAAAGTGGAATATTCCTGGATTATTGATGCTTGATCATAGAATTAATAATCCTGTAAATGTTTCTATACATAGTTCGTAGACCATTTACATGGATCTCATAATTCAAGTAGATCTTAGATGCACAGAGCCGTGCTGATAGTCTACAGGTTTCTGTTAGGTGGACTCCAAAATATCAGTACTACACTACTAATCTAGATTGCTTGGCTTTCAAGCATCATCTCCTCCAAAGTCAAAGGCACTGCATCCCTGTAAAGAAGAAATCAGGCAAAAATGCCAGGAATCCTACATGGATTAGCAAGGAATTCCTGGCCAAAATCAAACACAAAAGGGAAATCTACAAAGTGTTGAAGGAAGGACAGGTAACTTGGGGTGATTACAAAGAGATTGCTCACAAAACCAGAAACAAGGTTGGAAAGTCTAAAGCTCAGAAAGGATCAAATCTGTCCAGGGACATTAAAAAATTTTCTACAGGTATATTGGAGAAAAAAAAGAAAAAAAAAAAAATGGGACCTCTCCAGAGGCATATGGGTGACCTGGTTACCAAGGATAAGCAGAAGGCTGAATACTCAATGACTTTTTGCTTCAATCTTCAGTGGTAACCATTTGGGCTGGAGCATCCCTGCTATGAAGATAAGCTGAGGGCACTGGGATTGTTCAGCCTGGAGAAGACAAGACTCTCGGGAAAACTTATAACTGCCTTCTAATACCTGAAGGGAAGCTACAGAAAGGCTGGGGAGGGTTCACAAGACTGTACAGTGACAGGACAAGGGTAAATGGTTTTAAGCTGAAGGAGAGTAGGTTTAGACTGGATTTTAGGAAGAAGTTCTTTAGTACAAGGGTGGCAAGACTCTCAAACAGATTGCCTAGAGAGGCTGTGGATGGCCCCTCCCTGGAGGTGTTCAAGGCCAGGCTGGATGAGGCCTTGAGTCACCTAGTCTAGTGGAGCAAAGTTCATGTAGTGAGGTTGGATTAGATGATCTCTAGGGTCTCTTCCAACCTAAGCCATTCTGTGATTCTCATTTAAGACCTATATATAGACAAGATTAATTCAACATAGCTTCAGCTTCTGTTGATACATGCTTACTGATGACTAGAGTTCTTAGGCACAGCAGCAACAAAAATATCATCAGACTCCTCTTACTGTTATCTTATCGCCATATTGCTGCTTTCTCGGGTATCAGTAAACTCCAGATCCAGAGAGTACAAAGTAATAACTAGTATGTTCATGATATGAATTGCACACAATGCCACAGGCATTCAAAATGAACTTTTATGACAAAATACAGTATGGAAGAAAATATTAATACATCTTTTCCTAATACTACAGTCGTTCCATTTTAGTACACTTCCTTTGTAAATTTCCAAATAGGGTAAGATACTTACTAATATTGAGTGGTTTTCTTTTGAAAAACGGGTGATGTCTCACCATACTTTTGTGTCCAAAGAAATGCCTCTGCAGATATTGACAAATGAGATACACTCTTGTTAGTGTTCTTTGCAGTCACTTCAAATATGAGCTTCTAGGACAAACTTTTCAAGGGGAAAAAAAACCAAAACAACAAACAAACAACAAAACAACCAGAACTGATGCAGTTAGTGTAGCACACATAACTAAACTAACACAGGGCTTAGGAAAGTCAATCACCTCAGCTGCAGTTTGTGTCTATTCCTTTAGATACCTATTAAAAAACAAGTACTGACACTTATATAACTTACAATACCATCTAAAGACAAGAAGCAAGTGTCATGTGAGAAAATTTATTATTATGTTACCAGCATCATTAAAAACTAGTCCTGCTGCTTTGATAGACATGTTAGTATTTATGTGTTTCAAGCCAAAGAATTAGGGAACTAGAATCTGCAAAGACAAGTTATATCCTCTTACATTATTCTCTGCTTCTCAGAAAAGAAACAATTTCAAATTAATATAAGGAGGTAGTGTTTTTATCTTAAATAGATCTCATTAAAATATGTGAATCTCATATGTTATAGGAAATGTCAAATGTTTTAATTTCACCTGAATTAAGGTGAAAATTAAAAATATGGTAACTTTTTTTCCATTAGAAAGAGAATATAGTAATGAAAAGATGTTCAACAGTAATCAAGAAATAATACAAAACCAGAAAAAAAAAAAAAAAACAAAAACAAAAACAACCAACCAAACAAACAAAACCAAACCTAAGTAATTCAAGCTTTCAACACTCAGGTACAGTCTGTGGTTGAAAATTCCAATACAATCCAGATCTTCTCAATATTTTTTTCAAGGTAATCTTTGCTACAGATAAGGTAGATCACTCAAAAAAAAAATGTTTTCTTATCAAGCTATAACTCTATCAAGGCTTTAAGGAGTAACTTTTTTTTTTTTTTTTTGTAAATATTAAGCACAAACTTGCTTATCATGTGAGAGGTTATTTTAAATATTTACAGTTTGTCATCCTTTCTTTTATTCATTCCATATAATTGCCTTCTTTTCACTGCTCCTTTTGACAGCCTTTAACTTTCAAATTTATGGTTACTTTTATGCTTACTTGTATCTTAAGAATTGTCAGAGTATGAAGTTCTGGTATAAACACAGTTGCACTGATATAAAGTTACTAGTCCATCAAGAGACAAATGTGCTTCCACAGGATTATTCATCCTACTGTTTTGAGAAACCTATTTCAGAATGGAATGAATCGTTCTCTGTAATTGGCTATATCTTCCTCTTAAGAGTACCAGAATCCTATAGTACTATACTGTAGTAAATATTTAAGTATAGAAGGGCTCAAACTATATGATACATAACTGTTGATCTCCAGTTGCTCTATAAACAAAATTACCCTGAAGATTGTTTTTGTTAAGATCAAGGGAAAGGATCATTGCAGATTTTTCTCTATGAACATGTCTTTCTCAAGCCTCTCCTGGATGCTGCACAGAGGAGAATGTTTCTAAAGACAGCCTCCCTCTGGGGAAATGGTGATCTGTCTCACAGCAGCAAAAATTTCTCAGCGAGCAGGTGTACTCTGCAACTTCTATCCTGTCAGCTATAGACCTCTCTCTGATCCACTCAGCTCAGCACTATGTGCTCAATACCAAACAACAGGCTGTCTAGACAGCTGCCTTTTCTAGCTCATTGCAACCTCCTCCCTCAGTCCACATCATCTGCCATCTATTTGGGGCCCAGCTGCACTCAGTCCTGTAAAAGCTAACTTGCAAAAGCAGTAGAGTGCCCAAGGACCAGGCACTTATCAGTTGTTCTCAGCTTACCCAGTGCCTGCACAGGCAGCAAGTGCATTAAGAAAATCTGTGCATTTTTTTATCAGCATAAATCTTACCTGGGCAACTGCATGATAAATCACAAATCAAGATATAAGGTCAACAAAACTGTGGTAAATTGGCAAAGGATAAGTAGAGGTTGACCATTGTTTTGGAGGGAATGAGGATGGCAAGCAGGGTTAACCTGGGGAGCGAAAAAAGTAAATCATGTGATTTGGATTATAAAGTGTTTCCCTTGAGCAGACCTGCACAAGATCAGTGGATTTGCAGCAAAACAACAAATTTTTCATTTCTTTGATACTGACATGTGATTTCACCCTTTGGCTCAGGCACCTGGCTTGCTTTCTGTAATACTGGCAAGGGAACGCTGAGAGGGTATGGAGCAGACATCCTGATTTCCTGAAAACTGATACATACTCTAACAGGCAGCATAATATTAATTTCATAAAATAATCAGGCTAAGGTGCCTCTCTGGCATCTCATTGTTCTTTTACTGGGATATATTTTACATTTTCATGCAACTATTTTTGTGAGTGTTGTTAACTGACGTTTACATTGGTCTGAAGTAAAAATTGGATGTCAGTAGAGTTCCTGTAGCAAAATATTCCCCAAAGGCTTTGATCTTCACTGTCTGTCTTTCCTGCATCCAGGTGTCCTTCATAAAGTAAGTATTAAGTGCTCATATTTTTATATGGTGAAGCTTTACACTGAAATTAGGAGAATGTGGAATGATCAAATTGTAAATTGAATTTTCACACTCAGTGGCAATACTTTTCATGATTAGCATTCAATCTTAACAGGGCTTTGGTTGTTACCAAAGCCCAGTTAAGAACAACTTTATCTTGAATTTTTCTTTCATAAAAAAGATTGTAATTGGCACAGTGAGTAATGTTACAGCTTTCAAGGTTTGTGGTACAGGGATTCCTCCAAAATAAATGAGCATGCCCTTTGCATGGCCTCACATTCTGATGATCTCTGCCTGTTAGGAGTGGGCTTGGAGCGGAATTAAAGTAGCCATATACAAATATAATGAAGCATATGTGACATGTATAGAGGTTGAACAGTGACAAAGTTCATAGGACAATCAGTGAAAAAAATGTCTTGAGATTCTGAATGGTTATAGCAATGCTAAAGCAAACCTAGTTGGCCTGTTCAGTCAGGTGAGTGACTATATCTAGTTTAATTTGTCCTCACCCGTTTCTGATGTCTCTTTCTTTGTAACTTCCCCACCTAATTTTCATTAATATATCAATGGATGCTATGTGTAACTATTTTTTTTTTTTTTTTGAGGAAACATGAAGTAAGTTTCAAAGCACAAGAGAACACTGCACATGAGCTACACACTTTGAACAGCAGATGATTTATGAGGCTTGACAAGGCAATTTACAGATTTTCTATTTCTGCATTCACAATATGCTGTGCTTCTAACAGGTACTGCTATTAATTACCACGTGAAACAAAGTCATAGTTGTGACAAAATATGAAAGATTATTTTTAAAAGTATATATTTGATCGTGTCATAGTTGAATTTATTCAGAATCGGTGTGAAAGAAATTTGATAATGATTTGTCCCAGCTTGTGGCATATAAACCAAAGCAAAATCCTATTTCTCAGATAAATAAAGCAAAAGTGGACAACAAAAGGAAAGGAAAAACAAACAAACAAACAAAAAGACCAACCCCAGCCACAGCAAGTTAGTTGATTAAGTATTTCTTGGCAGTTTCAAGCATATTTAAAGCCAACTTTGGCAGATTAAAGGCCTGGATTTGCTGCATTTCTATTCTAATAATAATGTAACATAAGGTAAGAGGATTGCTTCATTGGAGTATTTACTACTGAAGAGAAAATTGCTTTTAAAATTATGCATCACCATTAAAATTTACAGAAATGTTGGAGACCATAAAAAAAAAAAATCATCAACAAATTATAAGATTTGAATTCTCCCAGTTACATGTGTGCAACACTTTCACTACTGTTAAAGGATTTAGGTACCTGCACTGAAGGACAGGCATAGCTGATTGGATTTTTCATTGTAATTTGCATTATAGTTTTTCCTCCTAAGGATTGTCTACTGGAAAAATTGCATTTATTATAATCTGCCATTTTTAATGGTTTTAAAAATAAATTAGGTATACAATTTCTGTGATAGAATTTATGTGAATGGCTCTCAGAAATATAATTCCTCCATATGAAAAATTCAATAACTGAGAAGTGTGACAAATTGCCTAACTCAGGCTGCCTAACTCACATGAGGCTATTTCTGCACCTTATACACCCTATATATGTATATATACCCTTAACCTGTCTTGACATTTAAACTTCTTCTCCACCTGAAATTTGTCTCTTCATTAAAAACCACACTATCTTCTCAGTAGAGGAATCTGTATTTCTAATACTTTAAAAATTATAATTCTAACTGCTATAAACTTCTCTAACAAAGGCTTTCTATTAATGCTTACATGTGTACCTGTTATCTGAGACACGCTGTCCATAATACTTAATAACTTCTTAAAAACTGACTTCAGGTTTACTACTGAACATCTTGGCAAGTCAGGATATTTGCTCAGGAGCCCAAGTATCAGTTTAGAAAGCTCTGCTTTTATTAAAATAGAAATCTTGATCATGATATAATTTGCACCAGCTGAGTCTATTTTATGGCAGCAATGGCTACTTTATGTCTTCCACTAAGAAGAGAAAAATGTAAGCAAAGAGTTGTTTTAAGCAGGTAATTTGCTGAAAAAGTGAAAATAAATCTTCCTCTCTTTTGAGGCTGGAGTAGCAGCGATGTGTAATTTTGAAGAGGATTATTGATTAGTGACAGAAAATATATTTACCTGTTATGCTGTTTGTTGACTCCATGCAATGAAACAAGATTCAGTGTCATATTTCTCTATGATGCAGATGGATTATTTTGTTCTAAACTATAGATCTGCTAAGTATAGAAATGGCCACTTCTTGAGAGACATCTGTTAGTCTGGATGTTACTCAATTTCTGTTCCTCACCAAGATCATCACTGCAGATGAGAGAATGGGAAAGTCATTGGCAGGAAATACTCTGCCTGAGTTATTCTTATTATTTTGAGCATATGACTCCATATTCTGTCATCACCTAGACCTGTCTCACTTTGTTTTGTTGCTGAAATGCTTCTTGATTTCTAAATGTTCATGAGATATAAATGATTCTCATAGATCAATCTGATCACTAGGCCTTTGCTTCACAAGCTTCACAGGAATATTTTTTTTTTCTGTTAAGATTATGAATTCTATTTAAAGCAAATATGAGAGACTGTAGAAGAGTGAATTATGCTTAACATCACTAATTCTATTTTTTTCTTATGAATGTCTCTAATTAATTTAGAACTTCCCTTTGACACAAAATATTTTAAAAACTCCAATCAAACACTTTTTCACTATTCTGCCAATTCTTTCCTCTTTTTTCATGTGTCCATAGAGCTATATAATGACATGAACTGATTTCTTTTTCCCCCTAGGCTTTAAGATAATTCCAGAACTAGTTCTGTAAGTGTGGTCTGAAAAATAGCTGAGGACACAGAAGAGCCAAATTTTAAAGCATATTAGGAGGCATCCAGTGTTTTGAATATCTGAGAGGTGAACAGTGAAGAGCTGAAGAGATGATCAAGTCAATGAAAAAACTCACAGAGAACTACAAACTAATTGCAACATGTCACCCTGACATGACCCAATGTACTTTGTTAGTGGCTGGAAGGGACCTCTTCCAACTCTTGTATTGATGCAACATCACAGGAAAAAAGTTGCAAAGCAATATCAAGACACCCTACTGTGATTACTCTGTTGTTCTCCATGACTATTTGACACTTTTTGTTTTCTTCCTTCTCTTTCTTCTTACTCCTGACTTCTTAGAGGACCTGGGTTATTTCACATTTTGTATCTCTTTTCCTCTTTTCTAATTTTTTTTTTTTTTTTTGGTCATAGATGATGTTCTGTGACATGGATTTATTTGTTCGTAAGTTTATGAATGTCAAGAAACATTAAGACAAAAGCAGAAATCTTACTCTTTGGGTATTTTCTGGTCATAGACAATAGAAAAAGAGTTTTATGAAATCTTACTGGCTATACAGGAATTATAGGCAGGGATCAAAAACCACACATATCCCTGTACTCCAGAAGGATCCCACTAACTAAAACCTTTGTGAGCCATGATATTGTAAGTAGAATATAAGGAAATATGTTAACTTTTTAGAAAGGAGAATCTTCAAGCTTTCAGTATCTCCAATTTCAGCCCTAATGCAAGATGTGAGAGGTACAGATTCAATAGCATACGGCTTTGAAGTTGTTATTACAGACTTAGAGCATGCAGCCATTTTCTGTCCTGTGAAATTACTTCCTATGAAATACAGTCTTCAATTTGCTTTTTACCCTGCTACCCTCCATTATTTGATCCTCCATTTATATCTTAACTCCCACAGTGCTCACTCCTGGATGATGCCAGCTGCTGAGTCAGCAACATGAATGCAGCTCAGACACTATGACTACTAAGTTTTATCTTCTAGTCTCTGAAGGTGCAGCCACCTGATTTCTTGCTATGAAAAATTACTCTTATTGCATATAGACAGATACCTGAATACTCAGAGCAAGCATGATGATGTTCAGTATAAACTTAAAAGAGAAATACAATGACGTATCTCACAGGAGACAGCCAAAGGTAAATCGGGAAGATTTATGCTTGGTGAATGTGCAAAATAAAATAAGGATGGGGGAATTTTACTCTCCCTTCTCATCTTTATTTTCTCATATGGTAGCCCAAAACATTCTGAATATAAGGACAGGAGAAAAGTTTTTGAGTGGGTGGGCTATGAGTAACCTAGATGTGTTTCTACCATGTAAGGATGAGTGCTGCTCAAATTGCAGGAATAAACAATGCTCATTTTGAGCTAGGAAGACTCTCGTTTGGATTCTAGTAGATTAAATACTGCAAATAAAACCTTAGAAGTAGTAAAACAGGTTACATAGCTGATGTAAAATGGTGAGTGTAGGAGGGTCGTAGAAAGCCAGCAGAATGATATTTTTCAAAGTCACTCAGTTCAATAAATGTTCATTCCTGTTAGAAACTAGAGAAACTAGAAATTGAGTCTGAAATTCATTTGATGTAAAATTTAAAGACCCCGCTTCTAGAGTTTAGCCAGTCATCTATGGTTCACCTGGTCTGTAAACAACAATTAATCAGAACATCTAATCCATTTCATTATAAAGTTAGTACTATAAAACAGATTAGATTAATCACAACATAAAGGCACTAATTCTTCTTTCTTTTTCTATAAACATAGCCTCTCTGGTTAGCCATACTCTAGATTTATACATGACAGATTTTTAAAGTTAAGCTAGATACATCTTCTTTTTGGTGCATAGTTCTTTCATAAACCTTTGAAAAATTTTAGATGTTCTTATGTCTATAATAATTTATAAAATTTGAACTCAGAAGATTGCAACCTTTACATCCGTACTTGTTTTTCCTAAACTATGCTAGAAAAAATCACAGATATAAATAACAAGCGAGACAAATATTCCACAGATATATTGCATCCCACCAACAGTGAATGTACAAAACATTTCTGAATGTTAAAGATGAACAAGTAAATTAACAAAGTATTATTATTAATGTCAATGGAAATAGAAGAAAACTGCTGTGCTAACCACTCCTAGTAAGCTTTTAGTAAAAGTAAACCTGATTACATTTTGCATTGCTGAGAAGCAGAAAGCGATCAGAAATTATCACCTCTATTCTTCTCTGTCCTTCCTCTGACCTGCTGCCACTCGTTGTTTGCTTAGTATTACTGTATATTCTGTAATAACAGAATAAAGGAAGCAGCAGTTCAGGAGAAACCACATGGAGGTAGTGCAAATGAGAAAACACTGATTAATTTTTTTTCCATAGGGCCAAATATTCCTATGTCTCTGACACTAACATTCCTAAAAACCACCACCTTTTTTCTTTATTCATGATTGAATATTGTCTTATTTCTGAGATGAATGGTTGCTGCTGATGCTAACTTTTTTCGTAATTTCATAAGAACTTAGAGCAAAGAGGATGGCAGTTATGAGACTTTGAGTGCAGTTTGGATCAAGCTTCCAGGAGACATCACAGTGGTTGAGACTAAAGCATTTATTCTATTGAAAAGAGGTATCACATTTTCCTTGCAGTAAGTTTTTAAGACCACAGCTTTTATTTTCTTTTACTGCCTTCAATGATTATGTCCTTCTAAGCTGATTATCACATGGCCCTGCAATACATCCCAGTAATATTTTTAACTTACTAATGATGACTTCCAAGTTCTACCTCTTCTACCTCTAAAACAGAAGTCACCTTGACTGTGATGACTATGAAGAGCAATTGACATGAGACTCTTATATGGAAAATATTCCTATCTAAATGTCCTGATTCAGAAACATTCGTGGACTGTGTCACTGGGTTTTCCTGAAAGGGAAGAATTGTTTCTCTTAGCAAGCAGCATGAAATACTGGTCTGTGAATACTTGCCTGGAGCTCTTGCCCTTACATTTCAGATGTCTAATACTTACATTGAGAGTTGTCTTTTTTTTTTTTAAATGGCCCTAGGCTTTTTTTTGTTTGGGTTGTTTTTTTGTTTGTATTTTTTTTTCCCTTGTATATAGAAAAGTATGACTAGATGGAAAAATCTGTGGCTTAGTCTCCTGATAACACATTTAGACAAACAATTACAATGTAATGTTAGGCACAAAACATCTGAGGTCAATCCCTCCAACACAAATAAACAGGAGGAAGATTTTCCCATTTCCAAAATGAACACTCAACTACATTTAGAAGCTATACTTTCTGTTTCATAGATAAAATCACCACTCCTTCCTGACTGCATATGTGTTACACTAACTGCCTTAAGTCCAGTAGGCTGTTTTGAATTTTGACTCTCATTCTAAAATAAATTCTTACCTAGGATGTCAAAAAAAGTCATAGGGGTCCAGGAAAAAACTGAAGTCTCAGCACCCTCACTTGTTCATACCCTAGGTTTTTCCTATCAGATGGTCTGTGTGTACCCCATGTGGTGTTAAAAAAGCTCTTCTGAGATTTCTAGGTCTCCCCTTATTCTGTATAAGAGAAACTTTGGCACTTATCATTGTGAATACCCTTAGGTGGCTAGTTTATAGTGGCTTTAGTGTTTATTTTGGCCATGTTGAAGTCACTTGTGAATATGTGCAGTGTTGGCATGTGGTCCCATTATATCAATTGCACATCATTAACTTAAAATCACCCATGGCTTTTTGAGTGGCTTTTTCATCTTACTCAACTGGACTCTTTCCTCATAAATCCCATTAATCCATACATCAATGTCTATAAGACTGGCTGTCTTACTTGTAGTGATGCTCATGCTTGTAATGATGATTCAGTGGTTCAGCTGAAATACCCTCATACTGGTTTAAAAACCAGGCAAATTCTGAGACTTTCTATAAGATTGGCTTACAAGTCTACAAGTGGCTGTCTTGTAGTAATGCTCATGTTTGTAACGATGATTCAGTGGTTCAGCTGAAATACCCTCATACTGGTTTAAAAAACAGGCAAATTCTGAGACTTATTTGTAGATTTTTCCACAAACTATATTTTCTGTTGCATCTGGACTTTGCATCTTGACTGTTTCACCGTAACATCTGAACCTGAATACACACTCATTGAATGGTGTCTCATAGTGCTGTTAGAGGAAAACTATTGGGTAGATTTATAAAAAGAAGTGCCTCTCTAGGACTCATCATACCATTAGTTCCTTAGATCATCAGCAGAGCAGAAAGGTACGATCTGTCTGGAAATTTTCAGAATCCCAGATCACCTTTCGTGTATTTTGTAAGAATATGGATATCTCCCTTAGGAGGACCAAATGTCCATTTCTGTGTGTCAAATTTGAACGACTGCAGTGTAGAGGTATGTATCTGAGCTAAACTTAAAGAACTTCATGGTCAATAGAAAATAATTGAGATTCCTGGAACTCAGCTAATTCTTAAAATTTCCATTTAAAATAAGTAAAATAAATCGTATTCTACATGTGAATATTTCAAATGCTTACAACTCTCCAGCTTCTATATAAAGAGGCTAGATGACTGTCTCAGGCATAAACATCCAATTGCACACATCTTGAAGACTAGCAAGATCCATAGCTAAGAGCTCATCTTTGGTGTCAAAAGCAGGCATATTGTGTCTGAATTAGATGTCTCAGTGAGGCCCAGTGGTTCTCCTTAATTCTATGGAGTGGTTCTTCTTTAATTCTATTGCTGCTAAAGTCACCATTTATACAATACTAGTAAAAATAATTGGGCTTTTTTGCTTTTTTGTTATGAAGACATTTGCCAAGATTTCTCGTCAAGATTTTTGTTGTATATGATATAAATAACTGATTATTATAAAGGTTATTAATGTTTCTGACCAGATTAAAAATGTCTATTATGATGACCTGGAAATTCTGATTTCCTTATGCAATCTTATCTACGTTTTGATAACACCTGTTCCCTAGCCATTAACTGCTAAACAGAACAGTGGCTGATTAATCTGAAAAAAAACACATGCTTTCTAAAAAATTTTGCTGAGATGAGTATAGGTTGGTAGACTGATTCTGGCTTGCATGATTTGTCATGTCCATGATATCCAGCCATATCATGCAGTAGACAAGGGATGAAACAAGGAAATCTATTGTCATGTTACCAACGGCCAAATGAGCATTGACTGATATAATTCAGATTCTTCTCACTGATTTCCAGTCCTATCTGAATCTATCAGAACCTGTGATATTGGATGTACTATGCCAAACTCTGCTGTAAAGCACAGTTTTCAGGTATACATTAATTGAACAACTTTCAGTGTGGTTGAAAAAAACCTACCACAATATTCTGGGGATTTTTGCCATGCAGTGGCATTGCACTGAGAGTTCCACTTAGTTAAGTATTTCAAGGCATACTTCTATAGCCTTCCATGCACTCAGTGTTTATGGGAGAAGCTCTCCTGGTCCTCACAAATAAAGAGGAAAACAGCTGTCACACTGCTGATAGAATAGACAAACTCAAGGCACTGCATTTTGAAAGGAACTCCAAGTTTCAGTTCAAATACTGACATGAGATTTTCTTTGCTAAGAGTAGCAAAGCTGACCTGATCTTTTTCTAATTTTATTACTCTGAAGAATGAAGACTGTAGTAGTAAATATACTCTAAAGACTCACAGTAACACTCCTTTTAAAGTGAAGAAGGTTGAGGTTAATTATTTTTTCATACACTTAGTTTAAGGACGGTGTGTTAAAGTACTTTCTAAAATGAAAGTGATAGACAAAAGTGATCTAAATGGAGCTCAGTTACCTTGTTATTTTAGTCTGTTTTTTCAGAATTTTTTTTCCTACACTAGATTTTTGTGAATGCCACATTAATGCAGTATTTCATTCTAATAGGAGTTTAAAACACTTGACTGAGATTGTCTTTCATTAAATTGTTAATGGTTTTTTAAAGCAATTTCCAAAAAGTGAAGATTACCCTTTCAGTGTAAATTGCATCATTTCATTGGAGTGATGTTTTCATTTCATGATATGCTCTCTCTCTACTGAACAACTAGAAACTGTGTAGTAAAAACTCTTCTTTACTGACAAACTAAAAATTTTTCTGCAAGAAAAATGCTGACTAAATTTAAATCCATCACTTCAATCAAACATAAATCACAGTACGCAGTAATGAAAAAAAATTTAAGAGACAAAACCTTAATTGCATGTGTACAGCACCTTTTTTTTTTCCATAAATTTTGCAAAGCACAAGATTTATGAATTATTGACTATTGTAAATATAATCAAATACAACAGAGGAAAGTATCTTGATCCCTGAATTGTATATCAACTAAAAAAAGACAAGAGAAAACTACTGCTAGCAAAGGCATACAGCTGTGCACCTAAATAATCCATTTGTGGTTATACTTGAGATTAAGGTACCTCCTTTATGTATCTTAAGCCTTTGTATGAGTTAGATATCTGAGCTTTTATTATAGTCAGTGGGAAGAGTGTAAATTAAAATGGCGCCTTAATTAGTTTGCTTAAATATAAGCCTCTAACAAAATTTGGGACATTTTAGGATATCAAGACATTTGCAAGGGTCCAGCACTGGAGGCGGGTTACCTTCTGGAGTGGTAGATGGTGGCAGAAAGAATACCCCAGAACAACTCAAATTACACTAAACATCTCTGTGTGAGCAATTGAATCAAGTTCTAGGTCTTCACATTAGACTGATCCAATATTATTGCAGACTCAATGGACTGCATTGACTTGGTCTCCACAAGCTATAAACTATCTTGTGCAGATATCTACAGATGGACATCCAAATGTAATGGTCTTATTCTTGCACTTATTTATGTCCTTTAAGCTAAGTCCAGCTGTCTAAATGTCTGAGATCCCGTTCAATACCAAAAGTACTTATATAGTATGTCAAATATAGTGTAGTACGTAATTATTATTTGATAAATGGCTGTCTCCTTCCAGAGAAGCAGCTAGAAGCCAGACAGGACATCCTTGTATACCTCAAATTGCCTTGCATGCTAATGTTTGTATGAATAAACATAGCCAAAAATCTGAATTTTCTAGTCTAATTAAAGCAGCTTGCTGGTTCCATGGCTACTAATGAATTATACTGACACCAGTGAAGCAGCCTGGACAATATATTGTCTTCAGAGGTCAATGTTTCTAAATCTGAGTATTCCCAGATGGCTTCTTTGTTCACACAGTTTCTGAAAAGAACTAAGCTATCACATTTTTATTTAAATTCTGAATAATCCAGCTGACAAATTGTATATGTTTTAGCCAGAGTATGAAGACTCAGAAACCATCTCTGAAAAGACAGCAAGGAGAAAGACCTAAGCTAATGCATGTATGGGATAAAGTGAGCAATTGTCAATGTTATGTCAGCCTTCTAATTTGAAGAAGCAGTGCAGGAAAGAAAACTAGTAAATTTGCTTCCTAATATTTTTTTAATTTAGAAATGACTAATTGTGTTCAAATTCAGATTTATGATATTTTGTTTCTGTATTAGATCTTTGCTTACTTAGAAAAACAATAATATTAAGGTGTTCTGAAAAGACTTGTTACTCAAGACGTTTATGTAAGATGTTTATGTAATCCTGAAGATGGATTTTTTTAAACTGAATTCTGGCTTTTAATTTGGCAAAAGGTTAAACTGAGAAGCAACAAAATAAAAATGCACAGAGCAAAATTATAATCATGTGTGCTGAAGCAGTGTTCTTGATATATGGGTATAGAAAAATAGCAGATGTTGAATAAAATTTTTCCATTACCTAACTACTACAGCAGAAGTTACACCTTGTGATTAATTCATGGTTTACTCTCTTCACCCACTGTGAAAGGTTAGGGCTGAGCCACCCTCTAGACAAATGACAGATGCTCTCTATTAACCCTTCTCTCTTCCCAAAGGGGAATAAGGGAGGGAGACTTATCAATTGGCAAAGAAAACTAAAACAGCTTTAATTAAAATAATAACTTGAAATACATACAAATAGATACAAGACCAATATTGAACCCAGCCCCTCTGATGGCAGTTACATCACCATCACCACTGATGCTGTAAAGCAGGCACTGGAAAGTCCCAGACTGGACTTAGTGACAGACATGAACCAGATTCAGGAGCTGGTTCCCCTGCAGATCACCTTTGTGGTCCCTCAGCTTTGTACTGAATATGACATGTATGGAATGGAATACCTCAGTGGTCAGTTTAGTGTTACCTGTCTGCCTCCTCCTCCCAGCAGGTGCAGCCTTTTGCTTATTGCACCCCAAATGTGGTATACAGCTTAGCAGTGACCTTGATCTCCATAGGAGCAATTATAGGGAAGAGCCTTCTGCATACCAGTCCTTGGTAGCAACTATAAACATCAAGCATTAGCATTGCTTGAAGCTGACTTTATCTGCAAAAACATGCCGTTAACTTCAGAAAGTGCAGTTAGTTAGAAGAGACTTAGCTGAAAAGTAAATTCACTGAACAGAAATAGTCCTGTTCTGTTCTAAACCAGGACACCCAGGAAGCCTGCAATCCTTGATTAGCGTTAGTCTCTTGAAACCCCTGCTTCACTGGTTGTTGATAAATGGGGCCAGTTGAATGTTTCCCCATATGTGAGAATGAGCAAGTGAATTCTCTGGACTGACAAGGTTTTATGGTCTTTACTTTTCCATGACTTAACTGAGTGCTACAGATAAGTTGGCACAGGATCATCTGCAATTAATTTTGGATACTTTCTAATTAGTTTTGTTTTCCAAATCCTTTCCTTTCCCCTGCATGTAGCAACTGATTACATGGACCCAGTGCAGGAGTGAAGCTAAGACTGAGAATGAGACATTTATTTTAACACACACAATTTATGTACTTTTTACAAGCAAGTCGTGGCAAATCTTAATTGGTCCTCTGGATTTCCATGGTGGTCATAGTGACTCTTCATTGGTTCCTCACTCTCCTCAAATGGCAGAATCACATGCTGACCATGCAGAGCAAGCTTTCCACTCTACTTCTTTATCATGTCAGCACATTAGCCTGTCCCAGGGTTGGCCAATCATGAGTTCTTCCGTGCTCTCACTTTGTCCCCGGCACTTGTCCAGACTCCCATTCCACAGCCCACTGCACAACTCTAATTTATCATCTCCCACACCAGCATACTTCTTTCCTTGTTGGAGATACAAAGAAACTAGTCACCATGGCATCCATGATATTTTTGCAATCCCAATGAGTCCCAACTATACTCCTTTTTGCAGGTTTGGGAGTAGTGGGGCAGGAGTAAAAGAACTCTGTACATTAGATAAGAAAAATGTAAAAGAATTGTTTTTTCTAATCAGCTGTTTCATTTTTTCATTAAATTGCAGGTTATCTTGCCCAACAAAGCGATCAATGACAACACGAGACTAACAGATTAGTTCAATGACAGATTTTGTCAGATAATATGGTGAGTTTTAAAAATACGCAATATTAACCATTGCTAATTTCTAAGGGAAAATACATCCTTAAGACTCATTAAAGTTTCGGTTCAAACAAACAGCAGGTTTTAGGGTCACTTGGTTTTAAAAGTTTGACAGACAAAAGAGCCACAGATCTCTGCTTCACAGTCTTCTTTCTCAGCTATAAGTTAGTTAACACCTTACTTCACTGAAGATAACTCAGAACAATGCATTCTTTTTAACCACAGCTCATTGATAGAAGTGAGAGGTAGGAACAGATAAAGAGGTGGAGAAAAAGTCAATGAGAACACAAGTTGTGAAGATTTCAGAATCACCCTTATTGTCAGGAAAGGCAGCAGCCACTAGAGGTGGTCCAGGCAAGAGGTCGGTCTCACTATTTTGTGAATGGTACTACTACAATGCAAGATAAGCAAAAGACAGGAGGAATTTAGTTTTATTGTTCCTCTGGTTGCATTTTAATATTGGTTATTCATAGGAATGAGGTACGTTTGATGGAATAGTGTTACATGAAAAATGGTAATTCAACTAGGAGGCACTCCTAAAATTTCAAATCACAATGCCTTCAAAAATAAAAAATATTATTGGGAAAAAAAGTTATACAAAACTAGAAAAAATGAAGACAACTTTGAAAGTTTTCTAGCATATCTGAATCTGCCGGGTTATTACATTATTTTGGAAGGTACATATGAAATTGCATTATAGTTCCTAATTTGAGATCGCATTGTAAAGGGGAATAAAAACATCAAACCGAGCAAAAGTCTATTAGAAGATTCTCATGAAGATTTTTTTAAAAAGCAAAAGAACACAGTAGGCTGAAGTACAGAATGAGAGTCAATTGGAAGTACTGTCTTAAAAACTGAATGATATCATGGTAGAATGAGGTAGAAGAAGAACCTGCATGCATACATAACTTGAGAAAACAGGGCTGTTCTTTCCCTTTTACTTTTTTTCAGTGATTGCATTTGGAAACTATCAGAGCTCTTTTTGTTCTGTTGTATAGCTTTGAGGCACAAATTATTTTTACTTAAACACACAGATGTAGTTTTCACAGAGTGTGAGTTCTTTAATTGCAAAGATTCTTAAAACAAATTTAAGATAAAGAAGTTTTTGTGTCCTCACCACATAACTGATAATCCTTTGAAGACACCAAAGAATGTGGGCATTGAGTTAAAAAAAAAAAAAAAAAGAAAGCAAACCCAAACCAAAACAATAAAAGAAAAAAAGCAAAACAACCACAAAAAAAAACAAACACGAGCTAAAACAAACCAATCCCCACCAAACAAACAAAGATCCTAATGAAAAAACTAAAGACAAGTTAAATTTTTCTCTTTTCTCTTTTTTTTTTTTTTCTTTTGTCATTAAGGCAAAGATTGGTATTGCGAAACCAAGTTACAGAGCAAGAATATGTGGTTGATTATAAAAGCTGTTTTGTTTAAAACCTTAAATACAATCTTGATATTTCAAAGTCACAAAGAGTTGTGACAAAGTCGTAAGTTTTATTCAGATAATGGAAAAGATCAGGAAAGATATTTCTTTTACATGTATTGAATTATACAGCCATGACAGCAAGCAGTTCAAGCCTTTGATGTTCTCTGATGTTCTCACATCCACTAAGGCATTTTTAACAAAGGCACAGCAGTGAGAAAATGTGGTTTTGATGTGTAGCAAATAAATTATCCCAGCACCTATCCACAGTGAAGCTCTGAATTGGGAAAAGTGATTCCCCAGAAAGCTCTTCAAGGTGTCTCCACCAAGACCTTCCTAGAGAAGCTGATGAAATATATGCTGGATGAACAGCCTGTGAGGTGGATTGAAAACTGGATGAATGGTTGGGAATGCATCATGGTCAGGGGCACTAAATTATGCTGGAGGCTAGTAACTGGTGGTGTACCACAGGGCTCAATATGGAGTCAGAACCTGTTTGGTGTCTTTATTAATGATCCAGATAATGGGGCATAGTGTACATTCAGCAAGTTTTACTGGTGCAAGGCTGGGAGGGGCGGCTGATACACCAGAGGATTGTGCTGATATCTAGAGGGATCTCAGAAGGCTGGACAAACAGGAACCTCATTAAATTCCACAAAGAGAAACACAAAATCCAGCACCTGGGGCTGAATATTATTCCTTTAACCCTTGACATACTGGGAAAGGTGATAAGATCCCAACAGGATGTCCTGAGAGGTTTGTGGTATGTCTCTCCAAAATAAAATAGGAGGAAATGTGACCTAAACTGTGAAATGTACAAACTCTATTTTCCCTCTTTTTCCCAACAGATAAAACAATGAAACTTCCAGATACCTAGATGGAAACTTCTGTGATTTAATCAATCTACAGCTTCAGCCATTCATTTATTAAAAAAAAAAAAAAAAAAAAAGTTTAACAGGTGAATATTTTAACTTTTCCTGTAAATACAAGACACTGCTCATGGATAAAAATCTGTAAAATCAGAAAGCAGAGAAATATTCTTGGAATTTATTGTTTTTCTAAGAACACATCATACAGCTGAAAGCTTGGACATAGAATATCTAAATGTACAGAGTGAGTATGTTTCATGGTGTCCAACAGTTACCACTCAGGCCATGTATTGATGACTATTTTGAAACTCTTTTTAAAAGCCTAATTTTACAAATGCAGTTTCATGCTGTGTTGCTGGGCTGTTAATGATTCAGACATATTTGACTCATTATTTTAGGACTTCATGATTTCTTGACTAATTTTTCTTACTTCTTTTCTCTTCCTGACTGGAATTGTTAATTCCATGGCATTTTTCCATTCCTAACTCATCTCATTCACCCACAAATCTAGTTTTACATTATACAAACACTTAGCCAAAATACATAGATGTCTGTTCAGAAATACCAGTTGCCTGAAATACTTAATTTTCTTGGTTCCTGATCATACCTTCCAATGATTCCTTTTTACACTTCCTTATAACAAAGCGTTGATCTGATATCTTGTAAAGTGACAGTGAAAAAAAAAAAAAATTAAAAATTTTGCTAATAATAGCTAAAGCTTATTTAAAAGTATAGTTTTTATTGCTTTGTGTCAGATTAAGATAGAATCTAGTTCATATATTTATTTTGTAAACATTCTATTTTAGGAGGGGGGTGTTATAGCATATACATTTTAAATTTGAAAGCAAAACCTTAAAAAGCGTATTTTTCATCATTATTTGAGAAGAGATAAGGATAGAAAAGCAATTCTGTTTCACAGATTTCAATTCGCTTTTAATTATAAATGTTGTTGAATTTTCCACTTTGAACTGGACAATTCCGTTTTGAACTGGAGGGCAAAAGGTTTCAGCTATAAGAAAACTGCTAGGTGAGATGCTATGGATCCTAGAAGTTAAAAAGTATTTAGGTCTATATCTGGAAAGGTAGATCAATATCACAGTCCATAAAAGCTGGAAATGCAAGTTTGAAGGGCTTCTCAACTCTCCGCCGGGTACACGGACAGCAAACCAAGAGGCTTGAAGCCTTGATTTGGAGCCAGGACTCACAGCCCAACAGCCAGCCAGGTGGGCTGATGAAAAGTTGGGAACCTGAAAGTCCACCAAGACCCTCCATAAAAGGCAGGTGAATGAGGCAGAATTTCAGATGACTATTGGAAACTTACCTCCTTTCTGTCACAACTTTGTCAAAATTGAACTGTCCCCTGCAAACAACTTGGCTTTGATGAATTTGTAGTCACTGCTCCATCTGACAATTTCCAAACCACTCTGATTCTGGAGCTGGTGTTTGGGAAGTGAGGCTCCTCACTATGAAAACGCATGTTCTTGGGAAACACATACAGTATTATACACCTGGCAAACAACAATCCACACTAAACTAATTGAAATATTCCTTCATAAAATCTTGTTTGTCAGGTTTCTTTTTAACATTGTTGGACTGCTCAGCTGTGCTTTTGGGATGGAGAATAATGTTGCTTGCTTGTGCACTTTGTTACGTGAAAGGGAAGGGGGCGGGGTAGGTGGGGGTAAGGGAGAGACAAATTTGGTAAGAGACAAATCCCCTTGCTTTCTAGCCGGTCCTCAGATGTTAGAGGGGCTAGGGGCGGCTGAACTTGTCTCTTAATGGGCTCCAACCACGACCGTGGCTCTAGGTCCAGTTGCATTCAACAGCAGCCGATGGATTTACGAATAGCACGGTTTATTTACAGCAACATTTAAAGGTTCTTTTGGATTGCCAGTGATAAATAACTAAAGTTTTATTGCTAATAACAATGACACACTAGATAGATATGTATATACACTCACACACACACCAAACAATAACAACTT
>NW_008600695.1:0-207 GCF_000691845.1 Merops nubicus
GGGCAGGGAGAAAGTACCCCCGCTCCGCAGATGCGCACAACTTACTGCGGGCAGCCCGGCAACTTTCTTTTCCCCGGGCTTCCACTTTTGCGATCCGTCTTTCCACCACCCTTCCTCCTCCTCCTCCCCGCAGCTGGTTCCTCGAAGCTCGGGCAGAGCGAGGCCGGAGTCCTTTGGGTCCGGGCAGATCCGAGCGATCACGGCTTC
>NW_008600695.1:562-65928 GCF_000691845.1 Merops nubicus
TCCAAGGATAAAAAAAAAAAAAAAACAAAAAAAAACAAAACAAAAAAAACAGAACTAAACCACAAAACAAAACAACAACCCAACCAAAACCTGTGCAGGATCCGCCTCGCATACGACATCCACTTTGCATGAGAAAGGTGAAGCTGACACGGTGATTACTTTCCAATCACTCGGAACGCCTTGAAACCTCCTTAAGGACCCCTACAGGTTTTCCTTGATCAGCACAGATTAGAAAAAGCCCCATTTGTTTCTCTCTCCTCCTGTCTTTCTTTCCTTCCTTTCTCCTTTCCCTCCCGTTGCCCTCCCTTGAAAGTTTAACAAGATCCTCTCTCTGGAAAGCGTCAGCCTACCCTCCCTCGCTCAGGTAGGAAGCCAAGAGAGCGAGCGCCTCAGACTTCGCCTCTCCTAATAAGAGGGTTGAAGGTGGTGCCTCCTTGCCTGCCTTTATTGGAGGGGGGGCAACGCTTCAGCAGGGAGGATGTGGGGAGGAGGATGCATTTTATGGCGAGTGCTATAAACTCTTCGCTGCCAGGGTCATAAAATAAGGTTGCTTTCAGCCTGGAATCTCAGCTGTTTTCAAATGTCGTGCTTTGTCTCGAATTCCTAAATGAACAGGACAGGCAGAATTGCTGAAAAAGTACCTGATTATGGTTTTAATCACAGTGTGGCTGTACTCGAAAAGTAGCTTACTTTTTCTTTTCTTTTTCCCCTTCAATAAGAGGACTAGAGACCTACCCTTGGGAAAGTTAATTCATTCACTACAGAAAAGATACTTACAGATTTTGGAGATGGAGATTATTCTGAAGTTATTTGTTTTTATTTTTAAATTAAGATTTGAGATATACTTTGCTTATTGGTCTATCAGAGCTAGAAGGAGGAAATTAAATCCCAAACCAAACTGTAATTCACAGTTTTACAGACTTAAAAGGAACACTGTGATCAGAAGTCAAAAGATTAGCTCTACTTTTTTTTTTTTCTTTTTTTCTTCCCCCTCCTTTGAGCTTAGTTTTAGTGAACATACCAATAAAGAAGGAAAAATCTCACTTTCTGTTCATTCACGCTCACCCACACAAACCAGGCTCCTCTCCATCAGTGCCTGTTCCTTATCGAAATGAACACGGATCCTCCTGGAAACTACCAAATCCCGCAGGGTCAGAGTTAATACCCCACCAGGCTCTAGAAAGGAAACTGTTGGCTTCCTCAATTGTGATAAGGGTGAAATGGATCCAAGCAAGGACAACAAACCAGGGCTAATGTTTGTCTTTGAAAACCCTGAAGATGTGGCTAGTTTTTGCTTAGAAGTAAAAGCCGTCATAAAAAACGTTTTAAAACAGTAGTCCTCCTTTTTGTGGCTTGTCAGTGGATCGAGGAGATTATACTTATAAAGTATTGGTCTTAGGGGCTGACCTTTCCTTGGACACTTTCAGATTCCTTAGGGAATGCTACAAAAGCAGGCAGTGTTATGTGCAAAAAAAACACAAAACAAAACAAAACCAAAAAAACCCAAAGCTTTATTTGTTTTAGTGTGTCTGTGTGTATGTATGTGTGTGAGAGAGTGTGTGCTGAGGCATTTCCATTCTTCATTAATCTAAGCCTGTTTTCTTAGTATTTGTATGCATCCTGATTCCTCTTCTGGAGAGCTCAGTTGGGGGTAGTAGGGAAGTGTGGGGAAAGCTTTTACAAGGGACAAGTAAATTCTACTTTAAAAAGTAAAATTTAAATAATAATAAAAAGTAGAATTTAAATAATACGTAAGATGAACATATTCAATATTTGTTTTGTTCAACTTGATTGTTTAGGAGATTGTTTTTATTTTTTTTTTCAACAAGTACCTTTGAAAAGCATATTCTATCAGCATTTCCATTAATCTAGAAAAAATAAATGCTATAAAACATAGCCCTTTTTCTTCTATAACACTGATAGCAACCTTTTTCTCCTAAGAGGCAAAAAGAAATAGAAATGAAGGAGAGAAAGAGTGGGGGGAACCCCCAACCTTTGTAGTTGTGTCTCTCTTAATTGATCTTTTATGTGCCAATTTAAATCAGCCTTGTTTTTCTAGCCATTATTTTAGCCAATGCATCCCTCTTTAGATCATTTATTTTACTTTCTATATTTTTAAAGAGCTGTCTAGTGGTATCTCCCATTCAGGGCGCTTGAGTCAGTGAAACTAGCAAATAGAACATTATTATAGAAAAATGAGAGCGCTGAGAAATCAGCAACTGGAAGATACCTCTGTAACTAATAAATGAAAAGAGCCTTTTGATGGCTCTAGCTGAAAAGATATTTTATTTTATTTTTTTTCTCCTGTGTGTGGGATTTGAGATGTGTGATTCTATGGAGCAGCCAGGCACCCCTGCTGCTAGGCCCTGGCTAGTAGTTGGCCCCCCTCTGGCAAATGTTATGGAGAATTGGGAGGAATTTTATGGCTGTCTTTTCCCTCAGCTCTTTTTTCTTTTGTCTTCTTTGAAGAATGACTTTAGACATTTTATTTACATATTTAACCATGGATGAAAGAGGAAAAAGAAAGCATTTGGGCCGTTGTGGGAATAGTGATATGTTTAAATTAATGGAAATCTTATTAGGCTTCTAAAATTTTAAGCAAAAGATTTTTAATGAAACTTTATAATTAAACATGATTTCAAATAATGTGCCAGCTCATAGGAAAGATGCTTTTCTCCCTCTAGCTATCCTTCTCCCCACCTCCCAAAAATGTGCAGAGGAATCATCTATATCTTAAAGTCCAGCTTTTCTTCTGTCCCGTAAGCAAAAGATTTAAAAACCTGAATATTTAATAAGGCATGTCATAATTCAAACCATAACTAAATATTTTGTAGGTGAAGCAAACCATAAACAAGACAAGAAAAAAGACACCACCGCCCCTCATCCCTGCAATGGCAAAGTTTAATGCTGTGTAATCTATTGCAGTGAGACTGTAATAAAATACTTTGATATGGGTAATGGTGAAAATCAAAGTTGCATCTATTCTATACATGTTGGAGTCAATGGAAATTACACTGCTAGGCAAGGTTTTCTGAAATGGGATTAAAGAAAACCCAAATAATCCATTTGAGATAAAATGTTCTGACACTTCAGCAGTAAAGAGAAATGAAATTATAGGCTTGGGGAGTTGAAGAGTTAATTAATACATTAAAGATTTTTAGTAAAATAGCCTAAATTACTTATGATTAACAGCAAAGTGTTACGGCAAAACATGAAGTGATACAGACAATCTTACATTTAAGAAATCTGTAGCTAGAACTGCTTTTCAGGCTTAATATTTTTGGCCAGTGTTTTATTACACAAAAAACAGAGATCAGTTTAATGTTAGTCCTGTTCAATAATCCTGTCCTCATCTGTATTTGCATTCACTCAGTCAGACACTTTTTAACTGCTTACATCTGATACACGTTTCATTCTGGTAACAAACCCATGTATTTTAAAAAATGTTAGCTCCACAGAAGATAACAACTGTAAAAGAAAAAGATCACACATGAAAACAGAAAGCTGGTAACTATTTTAGCAATGTTATAAGCCTGCCCTTCTTACTGAATTTGCACTAGATACTCATAAAATTAAATGGCATGCAGAAAATTGTTTACTTTTTAAATCAAATGGGCTCATTTTCCCTAGCCACAAAATCTTTGTAGCAGTTTTCCTCCAGTATTTAAATAAACATGTCTGCCCAATAGGACAGGCATACTAAGAAATATTCCCATGCAAGTGCAAATATTCACAGTGCACAAAAAGTTTTAATTACCTTAGAAAGCCACCACCACCAACAGTTAAAAGAATTAAAAACAAAAACAAATCATAAATGGATGAGTGGGTTGTATAGTACTGATCTAATACAATTTAGCTGGCTATTTTAAGGGCACTTCCCTTGAAATGTGGTTTGAAATATTACCAAAGGTTCGACGGGGTGCATTAGTGTGAATTGCAAATCAGAACATTTCTTTAATCCCCTTTTCATGGCCTGGCTTCGGATCAGTGGCATCTAAGGGACTCCCCACTGATTCTGGCTCAGGAGGAACCATTCACTGGGGCAGCTTCCCTCCTCTATTCCCACAGTCCAGAAAACAACACCACAGACAGACACCCTCCAACTAAATTAGATTAAACTCCTTCTCTTCCACAGCACATTAGCCTTTTCACTGCCCAAGATTCATTATTCAGCTACTCCTAATTTAAAGATACAGTATTTTTCTCCTCTTAGGAACAAAAACAACAAACAAAACTAAAGCCAGAGCAGAATAAAAAAAAATAAAAATAAATAAATAAATAAATAAAAAGATTTCTGGCCAGAAATAAACCAAATAACTCTGAAATTAAATAAAGGGAAGAGAATATCTTTTTCACTTATACTCTAATATTATAGGGATATTATAATTTTAAAGCACGGGCCACAGCAGAAAGTTCAATAGAGACTAAAAAAGAAGGACAGACCTAGTAAAAAAGAAAATGCACACAGATTTTCTTTTCTTACACACCATTTGATAAACTTCATTCATGCTTTTTTTGCAAATCTTGCAGCCCCATCTAGGCTTGTAAAGGCATAAATGTAGTGAAAACTGCATGTGATAGCAAGGACTAATTAGTTCTCACTTCCTCCCTTCTTTTCCATCCATAGCTTCTCCCCTCTTGCTTTTCAAGATAAAAACAATCTTTTTAAACGTCTCTCATTTGGGTATGAGTCTGTACCTCCTCAGAAGTACAAATGCAAGCAGCTATCAATAGATAGAATAGTAAGATCCCAAGCAAGCTCTCTCTTGGCTCTCAAGGGTCTAGATGGCTATTGCTGCCCTGATAGCATCAGGCATTGCAGGCACATGAACCAGCTCCTAGGAACTCCCACTTCTGGGCACTGTTTTATATCACTGACATCACTCGTGTGCCACCTGCATGGTGCAAAAGGAGAAATCTGTGGCGCTTCATCCTCTCTGATGTAACAAAAAATGAACCACTCTGCTACGGAAGGCTGGCCATGAATCTGATCTCCAGAGTGACACTACTCAGGCTTCCCACTAATATGGTATCTTTTAATTGCCTATGCAATACTTTAAGCATTTTGACACCTCTGGTGCAGGCAGCAACTATCAGAACTAAAATGATAGTAATAAATACATTTATGACTGCTAAGGTAGAGGACAGCGAGGTCGATCCTGCTAATAGTAAATATCACTCATTTGTGAACTTACAAAGAAATATACAGAAGTCCATTTACCTGAGAGTTTCTCTACTTCTCTCATGTGAAAAATTTTTGAGAAATTTTGTGAAATTAAGCTTTCTTATGAAGGTCTCAGGACAGACATACTTTTCAGGGCTAAAATCCCTAAAAAACCTGTAATGTTCGAGGACTGAAGTTTTTAGAAGCTTAAGTCTTTGTTCCATTCTTCAATACTGTTTTGGTGGTGGAGTAATGACCAGTGGGCATTGATGTGAAAGATAGTTTCCAACAGTCTGTAACTGTCAAAGTAGTCACATCCCAGCTTCTGTGCCCATCCTATAATATTCAGAAAAAAAATGGGGACAGGCTAGAAGTAAAGATTTAGAATGTGCAGTTAGAAAGGGAATGAGATTTATCAGAGAGCTGCCAGGGTCAGCAAACATGAGCTGGAGATCCCTGGTGCTTTGCCATGTACCATTTTCATCCTCAGCCCCAGGACTGAAGAGCCTCAAAGATGCCACAAAGTGTTCTGTGTTCATCACTCCCATCCCATTTTACCTAAGTAATCTTTTTTCAGTATCTTATTTCTTAATTTTTAATACTTTTACAAACACTTCCTGCACCAAAGTATTGCTTAAACCTTTGTAAATGTCACCAAATTTGTATAGGGAGAAGGCAATAAATAGGACTACATATTATTTTGGTACTTCCATAACCACCCAGGTTCAAGAATCATAAAGATGATGCACTTACTCTGAAGCAAACAAAAAATCTGAAAATGAGCATATTTTCAGACTTCTACACTATTTGGACTTGGTATAATAACTATAAAACCCCCAAACCTAGAAGTTTTGACCTACAAAATTTGAAAAGTCTCCCTCACTGAAAATCAGTGACAGCTATACTCTATAATTCTCTTGCATCCTTTCTGCGATATCCCCATTCCATAAGAAGATGGCATCGTCTAGCATCGACTGTGCAGCAGCAGAGTTGGGATGCAACAGACAAGTCAGTTCTCTTTAGCCTGTATCTTCCAAAACCATTCATTGTTCTGGTATTTTTTCACTTCAGAAGAATAGTTTATACTTTTATAGTACCTCACTGCACAATGTCTATATGTTTGTCCCATACAAGTGGAAGAAAACAATTTTAGAGGTTTACCAGTATTCCCTAAACCATCACACAAGGAAAACTAATGCAGTTGTGAACTCGTGTTAGCAATCTATTTAATGTGTTCAAGGTGATTTTCTAGTTTGGAACACAGGCTAGAATTCCAGACCTCCCTTATGTGTATCTTCTTGTCTTTTCACCATCTCTAACTTATACTGTTGTCTTGAGGTAATTTTTTCCGTGATTTAATAATAGAATCACTTTTAACCTGTAACAGTCCTTGACCCAGTTTTATTGCAGAGGTCACCAGGACTTTTACATGTTCATTACGTAAATGGTAAAGATTTCTCAGGCCCTTTTACCCAGCAGAGTTCCTTTATAGCACTGCATGTTATATTGCATTGCACTTCACAGTACAGGTGGTGGCAGCCACAGTAACATCCTTTTCTGAAGTTCTGGATAAAGGTTTTCAAACAATTTTTCAGAAGGCAGGTAAGAGGCATTTACTTTCTTGGTACTAGACTGGTTTTCTTTGATTTATCACCTTACCTCTTTGGAAAGTTTTTACTCTAGCATTATTTAAAGAAAAATATCTGAAAAAAAAAGAAATCTGTTTGGAAACCTGCAATGTACCTTCTCTCATGCTTGATCCAGACCACTGTAGTAAAAACACAGGCTGATATATCAGCCTTCTTAGCATGCAGAAAACAACCTTAGTGTAAGTTGCCTTCCTCTCTCAAGTCCAATTCTCTTCTGAAGAGTCTTTTAAAACTGTCATTCCCTGGACAACACTCCAAGCCAGGTCTGAGGCACATACACCGTGCATGGTACATACAGAATTTGCTATCTTGTCTCCCTGCAAGCATGAAATCATTGCCAAAACGGAGAGTACACCCTGGTAACTGCACATCAATCTACTGCTGGACAGTTGCTAGAGTGCTGTGTGGTGTGTACTTCTTGTTAAGCAGAGTGAGGAAAGCACAGTGTGCTACTCAATGTCACTGAATTTCAGTACTAGGGAGCAGCTTTTTACAGGCAGTCAAGGATTCCTCCAACCACTGCAGCTGCAGGGTGAATTCATGTGTGTTCTGCAGCAGTGGAGTATGGTTGTGCACCAAGGAAGTCTGCAGATTTACCACAGCTTACCCCTGCCTGGCACACTCTGGCACATTTCCCATATATATGTGACAGACATATGATAATCTATATGTTAGGTATATGATGTTCCCCATAGGTGTACGTTATTCCCCAATGTATAGTATGACATATTGAGGAGGTACCAATTCCACAACAGCTTCATATTTTACCCAGTCTTAGACTCCTCTCTGGGCATCTACAAGAAGGCTCCATCAGAGACAGGTTAGTGTGCCAGGTGGGCTCTTGGCCTGACCTGCATGTCCATTCTACAGTCTTACATTCTCAGGTACTATGAATGGATGACACGGGTTTAATCACTGCTGTATGTTGCTCTTGGACATTCTCCATCTGGCATTTTAAGAGTGTGATGGCAATCACAGGTTCTCTCAAGCAAGCATAAAAAGTGAGAAATTTAAATACCATTGTTTGGAATGCTATTTATTATTTCCAGATCACAAAAAAAAAAAAAAGAGATGTTTTGTGTAACTCACAAGCAAGAGGCACATTAGACTGATCCAGTAGTTACGACAAGCATGTCAAATTTAACAAAATGAGCATAAAAGTCACATATAAAAGTTTTTTCTGTCCAAAAGCCACAGTTGATGCATTTGTGGTACAGTGTTTCTCTCATCTGAAGACACTAAAAGCTAATCATAGCTGGCTGGAAGAATCTCTAATCCAGGATGGTTTTGTGTAACTCACAAGCAAGAGGCACATTAGACTGATTACGACAAGCATGTCAAATTTAACAAAATGAGCATAAAAGTCACATATAAAAGTTTTTTCTGTCCAAAAGCCACAGTTGATGCATTTGTGGTACAGTGTTTCTCTCATCTGAAGACACTAAAAGCTAATCATAGCTGGCTGGAAGAATCTCTAATCCAGGATGTCAGACTGTAGGACAAGAGAGACCTGGTTAGGCTGTGCATTGGGCAAGAGTTTCTGTTGGCTATCTGAGCCACACGCTCACCCACAGCCTAAACCACAGTCCATCCTCACATCACAAAATCCAATCTCTTCTTTTATCCTGGAACCCAATTCATCATACATAACCTGACAAGGTTCTACTTCTCATGTCAAAGCAGGAATTTGTTAGAAATGTTAAAGTATTAGATTGAGAATCAATCTGGGTCAAATCCACAGACTGCCAGCATGGTATACAGAATAAGACATATAAATCCCTCCTATGCAGTGAAGCTACACCAGTATGAAATATGGTGAGGAAGTGTTACATTTAGATCATTCTCAGATGTTCAGATCTTTTTTTCCTATTTAGTGTTTTTATTATTATTATTTGGAAATGATTAAAACAAGGTGGGACAAAAGTCCTGCTTAGTCTGAAATACTTGTGTCTGCACAGGGAAATGCACAGACAAGAGCATGGCTTAAATATAATGAGATAGTATTACTGGAAAATGTCTCTGTGTACACAAGCCCATTGTCTAACTTTGTGCTTCCCCTGTCTTTAAATGAAGAATATTCTGCTTGATGTTAGTGAATGGGAAGAGTTCAGACACTGCAGTGTTGGAATGTACTACTGCTTCATGAGACAGTGAACATAAAATACAAATACTGGGGAAGATACAGATAGACCTTTTTAGATCAATTGCAAGTTCAGTGCACATAATATTCCAGTTTTGGCAATCTCACGTTCAAGAGCACAGAAACAGTGTTACATGTTGCACACATTAGGCAACCAAGTATACAGCATCAATTCAAAGCAGCTGTTGAAGATCAGAAATTTTAGGGGAGCTATAGGGTGAATTCCTCCATCTATACATCTTTTTTTGGAAGGGGGAATGCAAAGGAGGAAGGAATGAAAAATTGATACTGCTCTGTGCTCCAGATGAAAGAACAAACATAATTTTATTTTCTTTAATGACTGCACTGGATTCTGAAATTAAACCCAGCGGGTAAAAAGATCCTGTGCAGATTTCAAAAGAGATCATGTAGTCTGTCCATGTGCTAAGGCAGGCACATTTTTTAAGCCCTGCCATGTTCTGTAAAACTGAAAAAGGGTTATCCCTGTAAGCATTCTGCTTTTCAAAGCCATCTATCTCTCTCCACCTACTCCAAGTCAGTGGATATTCCAGAATAAATGTCATCCTAACTTTAAATGTCATTTCGTGGTTCCTCCCTCTAACTTTAGAAGGAGAATTCCTGTATGCCCTGCATTAAATATTGTTAGAGCTCAACATGCAGACAGCACTCTTTTTCTTAACCTCTCAGCAGAGCCAAACAAGAAAAAAAAAAAAAAAGCCAAAAAAAAAACCCAACAAAAATCCCAGCCATATAAATAACTGACTACAATCCCCAGTACAGATTTTAAACCAATTGAAGTGTGGATGGGTAACCTTCACTCTGAACTCACTCCAGCTGCAGGTTAATGCAGTTCACTGCAGAGCACCTGGTCTGAGCCTCAGGTAGATGAATCATCCCCAGAGCACACCTTTCCAGCTTTTATTCTTATGTAATGCCCCGGGGCAGCTGACAGTGCCTGTTCAAGCTTTGTTCCTGGTGGGTGTGCCAATACGCTGTCAGAATTCCCTTATTATATGCAAAAGAAAAGTTGTGCTTTCAAGTGTCTGTGTGTATCTCCGAGGCTGTGGTTTGAGGATGTGCTGGCTCCAGTAGCAATCCTGACTCCACAGGTACCTCCCTCCCCTCCAAAGGAGCCTCTGCTCCGTGTTGCTGCTCCCAGACGGGGTGCACATTCCACCCGTTTTGCTAACACAGCTGGTGGGGGGGTTGTGCTGTGAACTGGATCAGGAAATTGAGTCACCTTAAAAACGAACCCTAGCAATGTTTAGGGATTTTTAACACCAAAACAGTGGATAACATTAAGCCAGTGTTGCTTCTGGAATCAGCACATTCCTAAATGGTGGCTTGTGAGAGTTGCTACGTAAAGCAATATGTGTATACAGATATAGAGATATATATTCATATACATGCATGCTTTTATTTCTATGCCTTTGTAAGGCAGGAATATTTTTCAGTGTCTAGGTTCATGCACATTGCTTTAGACACTCCTATGCTACATCCTTTTAAAACCAAGGCTAGTCCTTTTTAGTTTGGTAAGTTTTCAGCTCTGTAAGTGAACTGCATAGCCTGTTCTTGGAGGCAGATTTGTTTATAACATCAATAGTAAAAAGGCAAACTGAATTAACTGTTTACCTAAATACTAGAATGTATGTGCATATAACATATGTACAACCATGTGTGTTTTATAAATAAATACCTATGTGCACATGTATCAGGCACTGAAATGCCTACAGGGTCTTTTGGTATGGGTGAACTACTTGCAGATACTTGTAAGTTCTTGCTAGTCTGGGATTGATTATGTCCCGCTTATTAAAGTGGTTTGCAGCTTTAAATTGGTAAATATAATTTTAAAAGGGTGGGACAATGTTTTGAAAATAGTTGGTCACTGCCTTATCTTGCACAGACATAACTATGAATGTACAATCTTATTTATCTTACAATACATTAACTGAACTACGTTTCTTTACATAGGTTTAATGGAATTGTGTCACATGACATCCTTCAACTATAGGTGATACACAGATAAAGAACAAGAAACCAAGGGAGAGAAAGAAGGTTAGAGGAGAAAATTTTGTGAAGAGAAGGCAGGTGAGCTGCATTAAACATGTATTTTCTACTAAAATTAATGATAGCTTGTCCAAGAACTGTTTTATAGGAATGACAGTCTGGAAATTATAAAACTGCCTTCTCTTTGGCAACCCCGGTTTCCCGTTCCTTTGATCTGTGTTAGCACAGAAGATTAGGTTACTCCTTAACTTACACACAAATAACAATCAGACATTGTCACAACAATCTTGATGTTGTCATCTTTTCCATTATGCCATTCCACTACGTTGGTTGGCAAACTACTACTCAAATATCAAAGTACACACTCATAATGCTTATGATTTCAAGCTACTTGTTTTCACTCTGCATGATGCTAATTTTTTTGTTTCTTGCTTATATATCTCTATATATAATGAGTATGTTGTGAGTGTAAAAGACTAAATTTCTGATATGATAGACTTTGCTGTTTGCTTTGTCCAAGCACAATAAAGGAGCAGATCCAAGGGAAGCGTTTAGCTGTGTACTCTAACCCTCCACAAGCAGGAGCCTTCTGAGCAACTGGGCTGCTGGCCTTTCAGACAAAAAAGGCCAAATCTGCTTTCATGGAAATCAACATCAAAACTCCTGCTGACTTACACAGAGTCAGGACTTTGTACCTGAAGAGGTCATGTTCAAATGCAAGTTTGGAGCCTACAGTGAGACCACACCTCAAGGGTGAGTGACAGATCCAAAAGAGCAGAGCATTCTGCTACCTGTACAGGCTGCAGGCGAGTTCCAGCACACGGAAACTAGAATTTCTATCTGCGATGCCTGGTTTGGGATAGATAGTTATCTTCCATGACCCACAGGAAGATTGGTGACTTTATCTTAAGCTATGGATAAGATTTCAATAATCTGAAGAGTTTCCTCAGTCACACCCTACTTGCCCTCAGTCAAAGGGCATTAATCCAATCAGTATTTAGGCAATCTGGGGTCACTGCAGTGTATCCTCCCTCTTTGTAACCAGCGCTGGCTCATTCAATTGCCTGGGATGCTTCACCATATATTGTAATGACATGGATGGGCATCTACCCTGATGTGACAGGAGAATCCAAATCATGCAACTTATTATCTAAAATGGTTCAGGCATAACTCATCTACTGTAAATTAAGATCAACTTTCTGTAAGGACCTGACCAAAGTCTGTGCATCACTTAAGCTCTTTAAGTAATGCCACAGTGATGATGTACAGGGGAGAATTTCACCAGAAGAAATGGGTTCCCTCTTATATTCTGTCTCTGAAACAGAATATATTAAGAAGTCAGCAGTGATTCAAAGTCCATGATATTCAGTGGGAAGTTGCTCCAGCAACAAATTTTGTTTATTACGGACTCTAGAATTTAGTCTAATGCTTTTAATGTTCTCACTGTCCTTGGCTTTAGCTTTATTAAAAATTTAACTTGAAATTCAATTAGATGATACTCTATGTTATTGAAGTAAATACAGTTTTAGCATCAGTTTGGTTATTTACTTTCCATTTTGCTTTTCTGTGTCAAAACAGTGAAATAATATAGTCACCATAACCTTCCTATTCCTAGTCCCGGGTATTCCTGCAGAATCTTTCTTCCAATTCTAGAACAAGTGTTTATAAAAATGCCTGTCAAAGGTATAGCAGAGAATATAGGCCATAAACTTTATGGCATTTATTCCAAAAAAGAGCCTGCTATTATGTAGTGGGAGTTATCTGTAACGGGAAAGAAAAGAGGAACATTTGCTCTTGTTTCTACAGTTCAGTTTGATTTTATTACTAATATTACTAATATTAAAGTGTTTGTTTTTTGTTTTGTTTTGTTTTTTTTCTGAAGAAGGAAAGAAAAAAAAATGTGGACTTTATTTTGTCTAGCTTCTAATCTCTTGCCAAATGAATTAGCTAGAAGCATTTTATACTGACAAAATATTGTCTAAGCTGTAACAGTTCTGACTCATCTCTTGCTGTCCAGTCTGCCTAGACAATTAGCTTGCTGTAGCAAAGGAAGGTTTTGGTCCACAGAGTATCTATTAATCTTCCTCAGTAGTGGAGATAATACTTTGAGCCTGGGCTCTCACTGCCTTATGAAATGGTAGCTCAAGAGAAACCCACCCAAGTTTACAGGCTAAGGCAAGTAATCAATCAATTTAAACAACAGTGTTGTGTAGACAAGATTTAATATGAAGAGTGAATGGAACCAGCTAAGCCCCCAGGGCAGATGAACCTACTTCTCATTTTCTGTTTATTAAAACCATTCATATCAATTTGTCATGTGAAAGCATTTAGTTCATTCAAGCACAAGCGTAATTTAAAAATCCTATTAATAATACTTTAAAATACAGACTGTCAAATTCTTCACACGCAGGTGATAAGGGAACCAGAGCAGCAGGTTAAGATATCCAATTCCAATCTCAGTGCAAGATTTACTAAACAATGGATCAAACTCCTTTTTTTCTGTAAATCCTCTGAAGCTAATGTAGTAGCAGAAGGATAACTTTAGGAAAACACATCCATTCACTGCCCTCCAAAGGCCAGATATGAACTTCTTGGAAATTGCTACAATTTTTTTTTTTTTTCATCAGTTTTCTGAGATTTGTCTGTTTGCTCCAGCTGCCCTCAACCTGAGTTCAAGCAGCTTGTAAGATTTCTTGGAAAACTCAAAAAGCTTTTTCTTCCCCCCTCAGGAGTAAGAAGCATTTGGAAGATTTTCTTCCATTACTGAAACTAAAGGATACTCATTCTGGCTAAAGGCACCTGCTATATTTTGAATACTCATGCAGGTCTCCTTAATCATGCTACCAAAGGGAGCCAAAAGAGACCTGCTTCACTGGGCAGGACTGTGTCAGGCCATTAACAGTTCTGATCTTTGCTCTTGGGAGAATACTCTTTGCAAAACATTTAATGGGAAAATTTAACCAAAAAAGGCAGCTAGATCTGTCACCCTGTTTCTCTGCACCAGTGCTGGTGCAAATGTATATATTTTTATTAATTAGGTCACATTTGACTCAGTGTTTTACCTACCTCTGCAGTGAGTTGTGTGTCTGTGACTGACCCAAACCCTGCCGAAATAAGGGTCCCTTCTTTTACCTGAACTGCCTGCAATTCAGACCCTATACATGTCAGTGTAAGAATATGACAAATGTCTGTTCGTGGACTGCCAGAGTGTCGTTGCCAAAGCAAGCTGAGATGCAAACCAGAAGTTTTCCTTGGTGTTGCCTTGGCTGTGCTTTACCCTCTTACATTCATCACCAGTAAGCCAGACACTTAGCCCCAGCATAACATCCATCTTCACATATGTAATTAGTATCACACCTACAGGCTCTGTTTCCTTTAAGTAATCCTTTGATGCATGCTAGAGATATTAAGCATATTATTAGAAGGAGATGGTGCTTAGAAGAAGCAAAAAATGCTATTCTTCCTGACTGCTTTGTTCTTTTGAATTATTGCACAGTAGAAAAAGAAAACAAAACCTTTTCTCTCTTTCAAAAGAATATACAATATGCTGCTACAGATTTGGTGGAACTCTTTCAGCTTCAAGTAGTTACTTAAGGCAGGAAGGAGAGGAAAGGCAGCTTCAAACTCTCAAAATATTCAATAAATTCATGGTTCAGGAATGGCTCAGTATATGACAGCCCATAAACCTCGAGGCCAGGAACTGAAACAACAGCTTCATATGAAGTGACCAGACCAGACCTCCCTCCTTAAACTAGGAGACTACAGTACCTGGTAAAGTTTTATAGCCCTAACAAGATCTTTAACAAATTAAAGCCACTGGAACTATGACTTTGTTCTTTCTTTTCAAGCTGCCCACCTTCTCATTGCTATCCAGCAACACTACTGCCCAATGGATGGTTTTAATTCAGGTCGCAGAATGGTACAAAGCATGGTATTCATACAAGACACCTTTCAAAGAAGAACTCAGGTTTAGTGGAGTTAATTGTTGTAGAAGCTCTGCTATAATAAAGATTTTTGTCATTTTTGTCTCTTTGTTATAATTGACTAATTCTATTAGAATATATTCATAGCTGAGGGAAGACTGGGATCCCTGTGACTGCACTTATATTTGCATTATTTATGTAGCAACAAGAACTAGATAAGGCAAAGAAATAAGATCCTTGATCATCATTTCCTTTGATCATCTCCCCCTTCCCCCACCACTTATGCAGTGTATACCATAGAGGTATTCTGGTTCATAACTGGAGTTCCATGTATCGGTTCCACAGATACTACACCAAAATTTACCCAACATTTGAAGGTGCCTGGGGTTGTTATGTTCTGAGGCTTTACTGTAGGATTATCTTTCTGACTGTGGCAATACTAGTGCCCCATATGATGGTCTGCAAATTGCTGAGCCTGCAGTATAAGCTATCCTGTGTTATGCAGAGCAAGCCCGTTGAGGAAATACAAATGATGCAAATACTCCTTCACTCAATCTAAACTGCTCATGTAGAAAATATCTGGACCAGCATCAGTTCAGTTTACCCTCAAAGACCATCTCTCAGCATGGAATCCAGGTTCTATCTGCTTTTGCTCTCCCAGGTAGGCAGATGTGCCTGTGCAGTATGTCACATAGTGCTGTAGATGTTCAGTAATTTCAATTCTTGCCCTCCTCGAAAAACCTTCTGTTTTCTGTGGGCTTGATTCCCAGCCAAAAAAAGATGCCTATCAGAACACAGGCAATAGTCCAAGGAAGTCCCTTTGCATACAAATACAAGTTAGACAAAGCAAGCATTTTCCTTCACTTGCAGTTTAAGTTTCAGCTTTAAATCACACTCCATAAACTGTGTTTCCATTCTGTTCAGGTTAGCTCTTGGTTTGAATATGAAGCTACCAGAAAGTAACAAATTGGTAGCAAGACTTTGCATACATAAAAGGAAAGCACGTTCATGCACATAATAGGATGTAAACTGTGTCAGTGAGCAGAAAGAAAACGCTAGGAAAATCCTTTCCTATTACATGTATGGAGATTTGGGTTTAGTTCTAGATAGTTTGGATTTAGAATTCATCATCAGGTTCGGCATACCTGTTGCTTACACAGGAGCCTAAGAATCAAACAGAAATCCTGAAGATGTAGCACTTGAAATCAGATCTGCATTTGTTAGGGAGCTTTCATGGTCCAGGTGTAAAATCTCCAATAAACATTAGACATAACTCAAACAGAGAAAACCACCCCCTAGTTTGACAAGCTGCTAATCACAAGGCCACAAAGTACAAAGCAGCAGCTTCTGACATCAAGACACATGGTATTCTTAACTGACACCCATAAGACTAAAATTAGCCAAAACACTTTCTTCACCAAGGCTTGGAGCTGCCTTTACTGCACACTGAATACAAATCCTCACAAAAGAAAAAGTTCCAGTTGCTGAGACTAAACTTGGGAATTATGTTCCTGAGATATCCTCAGTGCAGGCTTAAATCTTATTTAAGGCACTCTGGAAGCCTTTTCACTGACTAATGATTACTCTTAAAAAAGTAGACAAGGATTTTGCCCAAAAAAAACCCCATAGAAAATAGAACTGTTCAGAAAAGAAAAAATGGAAGACTCAGGATGCTGCTCCTCATTAAAACTGAAGGACTGACAAATAATTTTACTAGAATACATAGTGAAAGTCTAGACTAAAATGAAGCTGCTTCCATTTAGCTGAACATTTCTTCATGGTGACTAGGAAAACACACTTTCCAATGATGATTACATTTTCCGTAGTACATCCCAACCATAAGTGAGATTTTGCTATCAGATACTAAATCTCCTATGTAATGTCTTTTTTACATTATAGCTGATTCCCTAGAGTGTAATGTTTTACATTTAATGACTTGTAAATTTAGAAGACTTTCTTTTCTAAGAGAAATTAATATAAACATGGAATCTTTTACCTCTGATTGTCTCTAATTCCTTCTACAAAACTGTGTGTTTCTTTGATGAGTGCATTAGTGAAGGAACGTGTCTGCCAACCCAGATGTTTATATTTCCACTGAAACCTGTGTTATGAAGCTGGGAAACTGCAATAGAAAATCAAAGCTTAAAAAGGCAAAAAAACATAGAAGCCAGGAGAACGTGGGAAGGAAAAGAGTGTGGCCTGCCAGCCAACACTGTTGTACAGTGCACACCAGTGTAGTGAGAGACTCCTTACTACCTGACAGCCCCTTCTAAAGTCCTCCTCCATTGACTTACTAGGCTCTGGATCAAGCTGTTAACAGGGAGGTACTCTAAGTAAATGCATCCCTATGTCAAAAAGTCTTCATAGCATGATGGTGGATAATACAATATTCTGATCCATAATGAGTGACAACTCCTCTGGCTCACCTGACATTCTGTTTCTGTATGGTGACTCAAACACCCCAAAAGGAGCACAGAACTTGCCTGCAGCAGACTGCATTGTGGAAATGGATACACTCTTTTACACTCAAGTTCAAACACAAGCAGTTATTAAACAATGTGTTAATGCATGGCAGTTGCTGATTACAGAATTTAAGAGTTGAGTCTGGTGGCTTATAACCATAGCTTGTTAATGTCTATAGGAAATCTATTTGTTGTCCCACCCCTACAATTTCCGAGCAGTGAAACAGCAGCACTGTGCAGGAGACTGTCTTGCACAGAATAAAGTCTTATTGCTTGAACTTCCATTTATGAGAACCAGAATTAAAGTTCTCTTCCCATCCATGTAACAATATCAACACAGGTAAGACTTGAAAACCCATTACCCATAGCTCCAGATCCAAAATAATTGTTGTTATTTTTACCAAGTCATTTAATTTCATTGCAACAAATGCATTTTCGCAATCATGTCATGATTCTTCTGTACTTTATTACACTAGTCCAAAGGAACAGAGGAGAGAGAATATTTAGAAGTCAACTGTGATACAACAATGATGGTGAGAAATACGGAAACAGTGTTATCTGCCAACAGCAACATTACTACATTTGCACAATTAGTTGTATACCTAGAGCAAACACCCCCCCCCAAGGCCCCCGCATACTCCTTGAATTGCATCCTTTTACATTTATGTTATTTGAAGTCTGCATGTGCTATTTTTGGACTTTTTTCTACATTTCTTCATTGTACATTTTTTCTACATTTCTACATTATACTTTATATTATCCAAATGTTAGCTCATGGACCTCTTTTCACTTGTTCAGTTGGTTGAGCTTGAGTGTTTGTTCTTACTTCTGTCTACTCTAATAGATAACCCATTATACTCCAATTTATAGAAATGGTTAATTTCATATGACCCTGTAACAGAGGTTTAAGTAGCACAGTTCCATAAGCACCCAGAAAGACTGTTCAAAATTATCTTGCATTTATCCCTAGCTTTTAGTGTTCATACCTGTGTTATAAGCTACAGGCAGGGTCTTGTAAAATAACTTTCTACAAGTACTTCAGCTTGATTCTTTTTACACCTGTATAGCTGTGATTGTACAGAAAAATCAGAGCAGAATAAATCCCAGGTTCCTCACTTGAATAACCTCAGGGCTTTACTGGGGGTACATGCATGGACTATAAAACCATAACCTTCCAAAGTAACGCAGCATGCCAGAAGCTTGGACTTGGTTCCTAGCAAGTGCTGTGCAAGGTCCAATATGTGCTCAGCTTCCATGGAGTAGGTGACAGTGCAAAGGCCACGGTCTATATTAAAACACAACACTGCTGCAGTTTGGACCCTCATATTAATATCCTGCCACCATTAAGCTAAATTCAAATGTTGTGCTAGCAGCAGTTTTATAAAACTCAGGAAAAAAAAAAAGTACTCATTTTATTCCAAACTCCCATGGTACTAAATTTGGTAAGGTAAAAGCTGGAGGGGTGAAGCAGTATGCCAGTAAAAGTTTGTTTTCTTCTGCCAAGGAAACTGCTGTTTTCAAGGCAGATTCAATTAAAGGCAATGGATGTTACCTTGAGGAGCTACTTTGTTTACATTTCAAAGGCCTAGTCCTCTTGTTAGACTGATACTGTTTCATGCAGCTCCTTAATGAAAAGCATTTGTTTGGTATTATACCTCAACAGCAAATTAGATTCTCCCAAGACAGTTTGACTATGTGAGAAAGCCTTTGTGACTGCCCAGAATTCTGTGGTGTCATTAAGATAACGACCCTCACATCTGCTCTTTCAAATGCTGTTCTCAAGGAGAACATAAAAATTATTTGGATCTATTACAAATACAGCAGGTTTATCACCCCAAATGGACTTAGATAGCTTATTTCCCCCCCAGGTTGCTGAGTTCAACTTGGAATAAATTACAATGGTGAACATTTTGGAAGTTTTTCTTACCCACTAACTTTAACCAATGTCCCTTTCAGACCCTGACAGTGTCTGATTACACCAAGCTTTTTTCAAAGGGTTTTGAAAGAGTTCTCACTATACAAAGAAATTAAAATGATGGAAAAGCAGCAAGGAAAATAACTGCAACCATATTAGGAAAAAAAAAAAACAACGGTGCTCTCTGCCTTTACAGAATCTTATCACTACTGATGGCTGGAAAGGAAAGTAGAAGTCTACCTGTAAATTACAATCGAAGAATCTTTGTGACAAGATCCAGAGAAAGTTACAAGTACTCCACGTATTTTTAGGAGCAAACTGCTGTAATGTAAACCAGCTCTAGAATAGTTCCATATATATATGGAAGCCAGCGAGGAAGCACTTTAATACCAATCACTTTAGTGACTAGCACACGCTAGGAAATAACTACAACTGAGGCAGTGAGAGAGCTTTGTGGTGAATACTGTTCTGGAGTACATGCAATTCAGAAGTTCATTCAGCTAAATGATCACTAAAATCTAAAAGCTGCTATCTTTTCTGTTATTCCTGGTATGCTATTGCAGTCATGTGCTCCCTGAATGAACCATGCATCCCAATACTACAAACATATCTAGAAGAAAGCACCACAATGATATATATTCATACCTCAAAATTGCTATTATTTTTCACCTGCAGAAACTGAGCACATGTGAGTCACTTGCCAACCTCACATTCAGTCACTGCGCCTGCTAAACTAGGTAATATTCACTTTGCCAAAGAAATCTCAAAACACTGTATCCTCAACCAGAAGAGCTTGAATGACAAGTGACTCATATTAGGAATTCCTTGTGTTCAATCAGCTGCCCTTGATGTGAGATAAAGAGAGTTGATGAAAACAGACAGAACCCAGTTTCACTCTTCTCTTGGGAAGCATGAAGACCTTTTTTACATAGGGACAAATCCACTCCTGGCATAAGGCTTTTTACTTCAGTGGAATTATACTGAGGATGAAAACAGGTCATCTTGTTTTGTACTACATGCTTCACATCAATGATGAAATAAACTCGGTCTCAGAGGAGAGGTGATAAAAAGTCAGCGGTCATGCTTTGTTGTGATTTCTTTTAAACTATAAAACCTTCTAACGCTTAGTTTTTAAAATATATTAGTTTGATTTATCATTGACTTATGCAACACTCGGTGCAATAACAACTAAAAGCTTTCCATGGAAAATAAAACACTACTTTCTGAAATCAGCAAGACCCAGCAAAGCTTATGTATCATAGCCCTTCAAAGAAACCAGAAATCACCTGCCTTAAATAGCCAACTGGAAGAAGAAAAAAACAAACCAAACCCCCAAAACAAAGGCTTTCTCATTATTCTGGATATCTCCGTTTTTGTATGCTTGATTTGTGATGCTTTAATGAATCCTGATTCTCAAAAAAATGCTGAGTACCATTTTGCTGAGAATTAAGCAAATCATACTAGGCATCCAAAAATAGTTGATAGCAAGATTCAAGAAGAGCAAGCATAGCTCAATATTTACTCTAGTTCATGATTCTATCCTGGTCTCAGCTGTAGTTTTTTTAACCTGAACAAAACCTTTTGTTGTACTCTGAATATATTTACGGTGCTCTATACTAATGGCTGAAAATGTTGCAGTCACACTATTATGCAGAGTCGGTTATGTTGCTTTGATCATCCTGTTATTTGGGTTATTTTACGACAGGACAGCTTTAAATGGCTGAGAACGGCACAGAGAGGACTCGATTGTATCATTAACCATGAACAGCAACTACATGTTAACAACCTGCAACTACCCTGAACAAGTAAACAGGAAGGCTGCTGCGGGAAATTCATTTGGAGGATTTCCACTGTTCTTGCAGATAATGTTTCAATGATCCCAGGTCACAAATAGAGTAATGAATTAAAAAGAATATCTTCACAAAGTGCCAGCTAGGAGTTTTAGCTGTTGCTGGCCCAAAAGAATAGACACTTTTAGCAGTTCTTAAAGAAATTTTATGTCACTATCTTCAACAGAACTGTATAAAGTCACAACATTTTAATTTAGTTCTACTGTAATAAATTTCCAGTAATATGTCTGACATGATGTGTGATATCTGTGATGCATTTTTATGATTAAAATATAATCTCTATGAAACATTAACAGCAGCATTATGTAAATTAAAATGAACTTTATAACTCAAAAAACACTTCTCCAAATCAGAGTAGTCATGAGCTGTTCTTGTAGTGACTATACATCTGCTAGAAAGTTTTCATTCTACTTTGGGGATTGGCCAGAAATTTGGCCACTGAGCCAACCAGAATTTTAAAATGTCAAGAGAAATGGAGATGACTAGGACTCATGAAGTATATTCAGAAAAAGATGAATGTTTTATTGGATGGAAAAGTAGTTTCAAATCCAATCCAGAACCAAAGCAATTGTGGTTCTTTTGTCCATGTACAAAACACACTCTGAAGTGCATCCTGGTTTCTTGATCATCCAGACCTAAAGATCAGGTACCACAGCTTCCTCCCAGCACGTGCACCTGGGTCCCTAATGCATGGAAACTGGGTCAGGGGGTGAGGAGACAGCAAACAACCTAACACTGCTGTATGCCAGAGGAGCTGGGACAGGGCTGCAATGTCCTTCTTGTGACAAGAGTACTCAACCAATCAATTTAAAGGGAAATAAAAAAGTTACCAGCAAAAAAAAAAAAAAAAAAAGTGTGAAATACCTCAATTTTCAGTACTTTCTTGAATGTGGTTATAAATGTAAAAATGTTAAAATGTTTGGTTCTGTATTTCTATGATTTCAGAGTGAAGTGAGTGTGTGACCAAAATCCTGCCAGGAGAATCCTCTCCACTACTCAGTTTAACTCTGAACTTTTCTATAATAGGGATAGTCTGGAAAAAAATAAGAAAAACTAAATCTCAAATTCTGACATTTATGCAATGTTGTCAAAGGTTATGTGTTTGCAGGTTTTGGGGGTTTATCTCACTTGGGGCTTTTTTTGTTTGTTTCTTTTGTTGCTGTTTTGATTTATCCCAAAAACCTTCACAGTAAGTTCTTGGGAACAAAGCTATTTAAAGTAACCTTCAGAAACTCCCATGACATCATCTAAGATCAAGCATTTCTACTTGGATAAGAAATGTTTGAAATCCACAGCAGAAGAGCACAAATTTATAACTGCAGATTCCACCCAGTGCATTTTGTGGAGTAGGGGAGAGGACAAGGACACAAATCATGTTGATGACAGCAAGGAAGATGTCACTGCAGAATTAACTACAAGAATAAAACTACCACCTTATAATTAAAAAACAAAAACAAAAACAAAAACAACCAAACAACAAACTCTGAAAAGGTACTATATTTTCAATACACTGTTAAAATATTGCTTTTACTTGTTTGGAAATTGGTCCTTCAAATACACATAAACTTTATTTTTTTTTAGGGTGTAGTTGCATTTTTCTGTGTTTATTGAAATTTCCAGACTCTTAGTGCCTCAGAAGACAGCAGTCCGAAAAGGAATCAACATCAACATCAGACCAACAGAAGAGCTTTGACCAGTGCTCCAGCTCTGAGGCTTTTCCTTACTGGGACAAGGAAGTTTCCCACTCCTGTAAGAGGTCAGGCACTGCCAGGGTTACTGGTGCTGGAGCCTTTTTCACAGGGTTTGCTTCTGGTATCAGAGCACAGCAATCGGCCCTCTGCCCTTATCTGACGAGTTCACTGACCCCTCTCTGTTCAAATTCCTTCAGACCTCTAATCTCCCCCAAATCTGCCTGATTCCACTCACAAAAACCTTTCCTCAAACCTAACTGATCCCTCTTAACTTATTCTTGGGGTTCACCTGCACCCTCACGGCTCCCTCAGACCTCTACTAACCTTCTCCAGCTTTGTTGCCTGACCCCTCCCAGATGTCCCCCCCTTTCTGTCCCCCACAATGTCATTTGCCACTGCAACAGAATAGAAGTGCATTTATTTTGCTGAGAAGCCTCGAGTCGATCAGGTATGTGGAGATCCATTTCCAAATACAGCGTTTAGAGATTCTGTAATCACAGTGAGACATCCCTTTGATGGCCTTGCTATGTCTATTGACTTAACTGACTTTGAATAGGAGGTTTAGTGACCCGAACCAACCAAGAGAACCAATTTTCTACTGTATGTTCCACTCAGTTTGATATAAACTATTCAGCAGAACAAACTGTGTCAATAATTATATTGATTTTACTGAAAAGCAACCTCTATATAAACACAGAACAAATCAAACGAAAACACAGTAACTGAACAAATGTTTTCAGTACTAGAAAGTGTAAGGTGAGCAAATTGCTGCCCTAAGGACAAGGTGAAAATCACTAGTCCCCCTTTCCAAAGCAAACAAATAGTAGTGAACTGTAATTTGATGCTCATTTCCACCAAGGGAAAACATTTTGTCAGCCACCTTTTTTTTTTTTTGAGGTTGCCTTAACGTTGTTTTCTTGTAATCTCATACTAACAAGCGCTCTCAGTAACCATCTTAACGACTCTCGGGGGAAGGCAGTTGATCAGCAAGTGGGCTAACAAGGCTGAATTATGCTGTACACTTCAGAGCTCACCTTGCTCAATGATTCTCAACTTAATAAATATCGAGTTAGATACATTTTACTGCTCTTTGGCCACAACACCCATTTTACATGTGAATCAAACGTAGCATTTTTCCAAAGCATCAGTTTCAAAACCAGCAAATGTTCGCTCTTTAAGAACTCTGTGGAAGGTCCAGGTTTTCAGTGAGTGCAGGTGTTTCTCCCCAGACAGCTCAAATTTTAAAGCACCAAAAATTGAGGACTTGTAAAAAAGCTGGCCATAATTGTTTTCTTGAAAATCATATACAAATCAATACTAGAACTAGGAGCAGAATCCAGGAATTTTTAAATTTAGTACTTTGTGCCATCCAGGTTAGTAGTAACAGAAACAGACTGAATTTGTATGTTGAGGACTGTAATATGGATTTATTTTTAAGAGGGCTTAAAAACAAAGCAAAGCACCACCAAGGCTTGTACCAAAGTTATGGGTTTTTAATGCTTTGATGAAGAAGCTATTTCACTTTGATTTCAGAGTTTCTTTATAGCTTTTGAATGACAGGCAGTCCTTTACATTATTAATAAATGTTTTGAATTTAAAGGCTTTAAACTAAAAAGTTTGTTGGGAGGAGCTTTGAAAAACCTAGAAATAAAGCAACCCATTGCAACACTTATAAAGCTTTTTTCATACTGAACTTTGGTTTAATATATCAGAGTCATGATTTTAATCACAAATTCTGTCTAATGTTGAAATAAATGCCAAGAATGATGACTAGAGGAGCTCTGTCTTTATACATCTCCCATCGAATAAAATGGGAAGGTGAAATTTCCAAGTGTGTACCAGGAGGGATCACTTCATCATCTCAGAACAAAATTCAGTCCTGTACAGAGGATAATTCCAGAGTCTGGGCATCAAGAACTGGAGAGGAACAGCAAACCTCAGCCTAAGAAGCTCCTACTCTGATTCATGGCTGCGAGCAGCATATTTTCCACCAGTGATTAGGGAATCAGTGGAGGAATTCCAATCTTCCAAGCTAAAATTAGCCTTTGAAAACAACTCACTTAATCTGGTTCAGTGTCCAGCACCAATAGAAAATCTCTTGAACTGCATAGAAGCAAATTACTGTACAAGGACTGAGTGATGATGCATCTAGCCCTAGGGAATTCCTCTAGACCTGCTCCTATTTTCTTTTATTAATCTGAATTCCTTTACTCATTAAGTAGACAAGCTTAGTGTAGGGAATTTCTTTTCCCTCCTAGGTCACAAAGCATCAATAGATCTGCTTCTGCTGTGGCCTCTGAACACAGCACAAGATCCAAGCAGCTGTACTGGTTCAGAATTAGTGCCCATCTAGCCCAGTATCCCCTTCAGCTCTAAGTGACTCTGTTGAGGCACAGCTGACCGCATACACAGACAGAGACTCATGTGCAAGCAAAGCAGATCAGATTAAGCAAACAAAACAGAATTTTGTGGTCCAAAGATAAAGAACATCACATTATTAATCAAGGAACACACAGTTACAGTAGAAATGTCTGTAGGGGAGCAGAAAAGCTGGGAAGGTTAGCCAGCTAACTAAGCAGCTGAGGGCTGGGGTGATAGGAGGCAGCTCTATGAAGTAAAATGAGACAACAGGAGAAGAAAGTTAAAGCCAGGGGTGGGAAGTGGAGTTTTAGAAAAGCTGAGTCAGAAGGCTCAAGGGCCAAGTGTACTTTGAATGGCTTTGTACAGGTGAATGGAGGGGCAACTGAAGCTGACCTCAAAGCAGCCTCCACTCTTTCATACTTGGCAGCTGCCATCTAATGTCTCACTGGGAAGGAAAGAGAAATGAAAGGAATGAGCCCACTTCTGTTGCAAGGAAGGTGTGAGATGGAACCAAAAGCCCTAACTAGTGGTGTTTTCACTTGTGCAGCTGCTAAAAATGGGTTTCACAACTGCTACTGGCCTCCTGAGCACTCTCCTCCCCCAACATTATCAACTCCTCTACATACATCTAATTTAACAGCTTCTTTAGCTGCAGCAGAAGTAATAGAAAGGAGGGAACAAATGGTGCTTGAGCAGCTGGTCTCCTCTTGGTCAAGGGAGACAATCTGCCATCCATCACTTTGTTTTCTGCATGTGCCTAAAGCACCCTCCTGCACTCAGACACAGATTCACGTGGATGTCATGATACAAGTGCTTGATACAAGCACGTGTTCAAATACGTGGAAAATGAACAGAGGTGTCTTAAGTGTCATGAATATGAGACTTTAAATAATGGTATGACATAAAATACAGAGAATATGCAATCCATCAAACCAGCAATGAACTTTGGAAGAGGACCCACGTATCCCAAATACTCCAGTCTCACAGATAAGCAAGACATTACAAACCACCCTTTCCTTTTACCCAGTGTATGATCAGTATGATACTCCTTCAGTGAAGTTCACATACATTTCCTGTTTCCAGAGGAGATGTCTCCTTGGAAAACAATGTCAGGCTGTCATTCCCATTTATGGCTTCACCCTGAAACTTATTACATATGTGCAGTAAAGTTTGCAAGTCATTTACATGACAGCAGAAGAATGAATAGCAAACAAATGTCACAGGCTATTGGAAAGTCCTTCACAATGATTATGAGTAAAAGTCAAGTTTCTTGATTTCACTCAAACAATACACAGCAGCAGCACCAGCACCATTCATGTTAGAACCATAGCTCAGATTTAGCTGCAGGGTTGGCAGTTGACATACAGGAAGTTTAAATTTTAGTAACATTAAAAATTTAATGTATGGTAGTAAATATACTGGAGAGGATTTCATTGCATGTTTTGTTTCATCATAAATTGACAGGAATCAGTGAATTAAACAGACCTCTACTTCTTTCCACATTATAACTCTCTTAATAGTTACAAAGTATTTCACCTTTCATAACATAAGGGGTTTTTAAAGTACATCTTAACTTAAAAGAGCTTCAGTGTTTATGCAGGGTTTATACAGATTGATCTGCAGTAATCTATCTAGAGTTCATTGCCTTGATGAGAGATATTTGAAGTGGTCCTTACCGTATTCTCATGCTTCACCCGTTGCATAAAGAGCTACTTCTGAAAAAGCCCATGATGTACTGGGTAAAACATCAAGAGCAATTAGATTTAGCAAAATTATTCAGAAGAGGCCCAAGATCAAATAAACATTGCTTTTCCACAGCAGAGAGGAACTCTCTCTTACTTTTTGCCTAACAACAAGGTACTGACAGCGGTGTTTCAAGCGGGATGGGGCCAGACTTTGATCTCAGCAGGGGGTTTGTGTTAACCACAACTGCAAGCTGTCTTAAAACCCACAGGTCAAGCAGGTATTTTTAGTTTTATTTCGAAGACATAGAAACATATTTTCTCTCATTTCAACAGCAGGACTATTTACTTTGGGGCGGGAAAGGAGGGGGAACTGCAGAAAGATACAACGTTGAGATAAATCCAAATAAAAGAGACATTCAATATTTATCTGTTAAGAAAAAGTAAAATAGTTCTTGTGTGACAGAATCCCTCCCACCCATTTTAAGAGCTATACCCCTCGTAAAAATTAATAGATAAGAATTAAAGAACAGCATTCCACAGCAGCAGTCCTAAACATTACAGTAACATTTTAAATTGTAGGATTTTGGAGATTTGTTGCAGATCATTTCAGTAGTCATTGAAAGAAATTAGTCAGATTAAATCAAAATCTGAAATACTGCCAGGGTGGGCGCAAGCTACTGTTTAATCCAACACACAGAGATAAGGAAAAGATTTTGGGACACATCAGTTGATGGAAATATCTGGCCTTTACTGTAGGTATGATTCAGGTTTATTAAGGCAGCCCCTACTGACCAGATAAGAATTGATCCCTCTGCCCTTAGTGGTCAGCAGCTCCTGTTCTTCCAATCTTACAGTCAAAATGGACACAACAGATTATGAAAACATTTTATGAAATCAACAGATTATGAAATCATTTAAGTGTATAACACTGTGTGATGAAGCAGATAGCAAGTTAGATTTTGAAGGTTTTCTGATGCAGTCAATTTATAGGTAATAAATTAAAAGGAAAGACATAGGAAAAGAAAGTGATAGGTCAGAAGGAGAGGTATCTAAAGCTCAAGTGACAAAAGAGTGAAGAAGAGGTGGTTGGAGGATAAGAACAGACAGTTACTGCCAGACAGACAAATTCCTGCCACGACAGCAGAAGTCTTTGGGAATATTCAAAGGTCCCTGCAGCATGGGCTGGCTGGACTGTATGCTTGTCTTCTCTCCATACCTTTACCCCAAGGCCAAACAGCAGCGAGAGACAGAGGCACCACCTGTTTCCTTGGTTTCTCCCTTGCAAAGGTCTGCATGCAAAGGATTCTGGTGAAAGCTGAACTGGAAACAGCCTGCATGTGGTTATGGCCCCGAGCCTGCAAAACTTGCACACATGAGATTCCCACCGACTTGGATGGGAATTTTGTGCATAATCATTTCAGTGTCTGACCACAAAAGCCATAATTGGAATTAAAACATCAACTAAATTGTTAAATATCCAGAACCTTGGCACCAAGATAATATGGCTTAACTTTAGAGTGAATACATGACATTTACATTTATATATTATATTATGTGATCCTGGGCATTTTAGTAGATTTTCATTTACTGCACAGAAAGAATAAATTAAAAGTTACCCTATATGGTGGTAGTAAGGATATTACAAACACATATTTTAAATCAAAGCAATCTGCCCCCCCAACACCCACTCACCCATGGAAATTATTTTTAAAAGTACTGTGCAAGCCACAACTTTTTCCTTGTACTCATCATAAAAGCTTTCTTTCCCTTAATGTTTGATCTATCTCTAAAAGGCAAAAATGTTTTGTTAGTAAGCCTCAACCTTTGGCAGCCAACAAAGTGACGAAATTTCCTACAAATAATTTCAGTTACTCTTTTGTTTACCAATGTGCTTGTTTCCCATAATCCCCCTGGGAAGATATAATGTCCCTGTGCAGATGTTCAGTGCTATAATTGGGCAGCATTCAGCAGAAATGTCATCAGTGACACAACACTTTAGCAATAAAAGAAAATGAAATAGACATCACAAGGGACTCCCATTTTCAAAGGAAACCTTCAAGGATCTGAACGGGAAGCATATTTTCCATATTACAAGTTCTCATTTAAATTACAAAAGTACATTGACATTTATTTCCTGAACAGATGAGTTTATCACTAGTTTAGTAATGAGTATTAATAGCAACTGGAATTACAGTTCCTTTTATACTGAGCTTCTTTTGATAAGTGCCTTTACTTACATTCTCATACAGATTTCTTTTATTCCGCCTATAACATCCAACGTTTTGCATAAATATAAATTCTCATTTTGTTAAAAAGAGATGCTGTGATAACACGTGTTTTTGCAGGACAACATAAACAGCCCATTTCAGCCTGGGCTTGTGCCAAACACTACTCTCCAGTCAGTCCAGCTGTAACTGAGTACCTGGCCTTGTGGTTTAAGAGAGCAAAGGGAGGCTGCAATAGTGGCAGCACTATTCCCATGTTTGCTATTGGCTACAGAAGCCGGTGTGCTAACAAGACTAGTCCCAGTGCAGCAACCCAGACTCAGGGCAACTGCACTGAAATGTCTTTCTGTGCTTGAACAATTATGTTTGCATAAATGGAAACATGCCAGCAGGACATACAGGTAATAGTTGGTTTCTTCTGGCTATTGTGAGACTACCCACTCAGAAATTTCAGGCTCCTCAGGGATGTCTTCTCCATGAACCACCATCTCATTAATAACCAGCCACAGGAATACCTATTGTGAGCAGTACTGTGTGAGATGGTAAAGGCAATCCCACAAACTAGTATCAAGGGAAAAGATCTAGAGGTGTATCTAAAACCCTATGAATTTAGATTCTGTTCTTAGGTACACACAGGATAAATCTACCCTACACCCAACTTTATACAGGTAAGAATTCAGGAAAATTATGTGGGTAAGGATTCAGAGAAATTCAGCAACAGAACAAAACTCACCTATATTCCATCAGCTTCATCCAGAAGACAAGTAAAACTGGCTTTTCTACATTCTCTCCCAGAATTTATACAATGGTGATCCCTGCCCAACTCACTAGCAGATTACCCAGAAGAGTATTTAAGTAGTTACCACAGGTATTCTATGGGGAAGCTTTGGGGCACATCAAGATAGATGCTGCTGCACAGCATAATCCTTTGCTATTAGAGACTGACAGGATACACCAATTAAGTAACTCAGTATTGAATAAAATCATACCCAGTTTTGGTCAGATGCCAAACTAAACAATCTTCTGTGCTGTGTCACCTCTTATCCCTCATGTACAGAAGCACACAATCTCAGCATCTCAGCAGAAGGTTCCGAAGGACGATCCTCGGTGAACTCGCCTCGGCTGGGGAAGGTTTTGCATTTGGCTGCAGAACAAACAAACAAGCAAATCTACTGTGGTGCACAAAAGAAAACTTTGAAGTAACTGTCTGGTGCAGTCTGAGGTACAATGTGCTAAAGAAGCCTGAAATGAAGAATTGCGAGAGTCCATACCTGAGGGGGAAAGGAGGGAGCATAAATTGGAGCAAGGAATTCACACAGTATATCTTCCTTCAAAGCATCGTGTACATTTGCAGGCCTTGAAGCTATAATCAGCAGTTCTGTCATAAACATTTTGGTAATGCAGTGGAAAGACGCCAGCATCCAGCCTGTCTCACAGCTACCGTGCTGTGCCACGCTGACTGAACTGCAGCTCTCACCTCTGCTACCCGAGATGGAGCCTCCACCATGACAAAAGCTTTCATAGAATATTCGTAGGTAATGAAATCCATCCCACAATTACAGCCACCACCACCTTAATGGTACTTCTCAGCTCCTATAACAATTTTCTCCATACTTAGAAGAATTTCCTTAGAATTTATGTAACTTGCTCTGGCCTTATCTATGCTTTGCCTTTCCAAAAGTGGACAACTGAGCAAAGTGCTAATAAAAATTACAAAGTTATCAGATGAAGTGGAATAGGAGGCATACATAGGAGGAAGAACTCTTTTAATCTCCAGAATTTCAGTCACCAAACTAACACCCTTTGTGCTACTGCACTCCTACAGAGTACCAGCAGAAGAAAAAATTCTAAGCTAAATTCCCATCCTGTTTTTCCCCAGCAGTTTTGACACTTCCAAAGGAGACATTCCTGAGATTTCATGAAGTCCAGCAGGAACTTGTTTTTGTTCTTGCTCTTATGTGGAAGTCATACAAATGCTACTAGCCAAGGATGGTAGTTTGAAAAAGCTCTGAAAGAAATGACGTTACATAGACACACATGACCTTTAATGACAGGGAAGGAATAAATACAGTACTGCAGCCACCTCTTCTCCCCTCCCCAACTCATGTCACCTTGAGACTTTGTTGCTTTCCTGAGCTCCTGCTGTTCTGACTGTCTTTTCCCACCTTCTCCCATCCTTTCATTCAATTGCATTTTCCTCTGCACCAAAATCTAGTACTTGTTCAAAGCTCTGTGTAGTTGAGGGCAAAATTACAGCTCTTACTTCATTTTTTCTTCTCCTTAATGTCTCTCCTGAAGGTTCTCTTTATCTCTACTCAGTCTCCATGCTTTCTCTCCTGCTAAGTTCTCATGCTGACAATAAGTGCAGTGTGTTCCATCTCCCATTCCTTTTTCCTGTGCAAAACCAATCTATGGACTCTGCAGTGATCTCCATAGCCAGTGACCATATTTTTCCCTCCTTTTAACTCGTTGTCATAAACTATGTCTTTAGTGACACAAGCCTACTTCAGTACAAACAACTATATGGTTCCAGTGGCTCCTTTTGGGACTAGAAACCACTAATTCAGCCACACTTGCGTGTGACATTTGTGCAACGGTGGGTCAGAGCTGGCTGATGAGGAGGAAATTATTCCATATGGGACCAAAATAAATGATACAAATCCAGAATGCTGAGATGAAAGGAAATAAATAAATAAATAAATAAATAGAACCCCATGAAAATAGAACTGGGAAAAGGTGAAAAATGATAAATAGGAGAAATAGATTGCTTTTTTATGGAGGTTCTGATAATGAGCAGATCCAAATCCATTGCCTACTCCTAACTAAAAGAGCTGACCTTGACACAGAAAATCTTCAGATTTTGAAATAAAAACTGATAGAAAGGGAAAAATGGAACAACACTTTCAGGAAAGCAGTTATAAAACTGTGTTTTTCCCAGGTAACACTTGCATGTATGAGATACTGATAAAATTAATTTACTCTTAATTTAACAGTGGAATTTCCAAAATTGGTGAATAGTTTTTGGAGGTTACATTGCATTGCCTGTTTTGTAACGAATCAGATCTCAGTTTGTTCATGTGTTCTTGTTGAGCTACCAGAGTACACCAGCTGGAATAAGGGATTCAAGAGCCTTCTCCATTGATTCTTTTTTCATAATCCACAAACTCAGATTCTGCATTTAGATTCTTTAAAATAAACTACCAAGGGCAGGGTAAGGTATTGAAAACAGCTTCAGAAAGTTACCTCAAATCCTTTAACATACTACAATGAATGTACATCTGTGCTGGCTCTAGCAGATGTTGGAAAGCTTGCTTTTTTATTTTTTAAGTGAAAAAGAGACAACCAGGCCTGTAACAGACCCTCTTTGATCTCACCTGGGAGGAAAGTTATAATCTGTCCCTGAGAATCTCTACAGTTCAGGCTTAAAAGACAAAAGAGAGGAGAATGTGAAAAGAACAGGAAGCAGCACATAAAATAAAGCAAATGGGCTTTGAAACACAGCCTGGTTCCTGGGAATGGCACTGTGTCTAGTTATGTCCTTGGAAGGTTGTTTTTCTTTAAAAAAAGCTGTCTCAGAGATGTGCCAAACCACTTACTTTTGATTTGGGTGGCAGCAAATGGGCCATGGTAAGTAGAGCAGAGCATAGCTGCTGCACTGCCCATGGCAAAGGAAGTACTACTTAGAGGACAGCAAGAAAAGGAAAGGTGATAACCCCTGAAATTGCCCATCCACAAGAGAGGGTTTAAAGAAAACAATGCCTGGAAAGTTGAATTTTAGAAAATAAAGCCTATCAGAACACACACAATACAAAAAATTAGCATATCTCCTTCTGTATATTTTGTTTTCCTGCAAACATAAGAAAAAATTGTACCTACTTATTATGATCAACAGTCCTTAAATTACAGCCAAAATAAAGTGTGAGAAGTTAAAAGGTTCTGGAAAATTTATGCTAGAAAGCTAACAGTAGCTGCTACACATCAGAATCTGTCCATTAATGCCATTTGGCATGAGCTGCTATTGCAACCATCCCATTACCACCCTGACAACTTGCACCGTTCCATGCCATGGATTTCATAGTGCAAAGATTTGTATTTCATTATCACAAATCAGTATTATTTCTAGATTTAATTTTAATCTTCAGCTTTTTCTAATCCTTGCAACATTATGAGTGTACGGAATGAAATGGTGGCTACTTTACTGCAGAACATAGGTGCTGTGTCAGGTTAGAGAAACATGAATTTAATCTGCAGAACTCTGTGCGTGACAGGGCAATGACTGTCACAGAGCTCCATTTGCTACACTGAACTGCTTATGGGGCCTTAGTCAAAGGTTAGCACAATTTGGAGTCATGATCTCTCTGATTACTCTGCTGTGGAGTTTCACAGAAATCCCATATCCCTCTCAGCTTGCTTATTTAAAAGTGTACATAATTAACTCTTGCATACAGATCACAAAACAAGCAAAATATGCTCTGAAATTTCCAATGAAGACAGTTAGAAATAGTTCCCAAAAAAAATGTTTCTGATTTCCTTGCCAGTTACTGGAATATATTTCTCTGTCACTCTTGTATAATAACAGAATTAATCTGTTATAGTTGCAGTCTATCTCACTCCTAGTGAAAAGAACTCTGGCAGTGAAAATATCCTTTTAGTATCTATTCCTTCTCAAAACCAGGGAGAGTAATGTGCCTCATACCCTGTAGAATAAGAAACAGTTCTGGAGAATGGGAGAATTTAGAGGTGCTATTGGAATGAGAAGGATAGAAGGTAGTCTCAGAAACCCCCCAGGTAAACCTACACATTCTTAGCAAAGATTGTGCCTCTCTCAGCCACAGATCAGCAAGGCAAGTTTGATACTCCACAGTGTTGGGATGGAGCATCTGTGGCCTTGAGAGAACTCCACAGTCAAGAAATTACCATTTCTGGGTTTGCAGTGAGACCACAACTTCTCTAAATTAGCCTAGCTCTGTCAATCCAGTTGGAGTATCCAGGAACTGTATGGGCACAGAAATTCCTCTTGAGACATAAAGGCAGCACCTTCTTGGACACTTCTTTTATCATCACACTTCTAAACTGCAGGGACCCGAATGGGTTACATTCATAAACCCCTGTGCATGTCTGTGCTTTTACTGGTTCACACCCTACTGGCTGTCCTCAGAACACGGGTGTACCTGCTGGTTTGGCTTGGAGAAGCACCCTCCCCTTTTGCTCATCAGACAGAGCATCCTGCACGCCACCACATGCCTACCTATTGCATCCATGGCTTTGCTGGATTGAGACATCCAGTTTGTACTTTTTTTTGTACCTTTTACGAATGTCACTCGACGTGCCTGAAGATAATACACACCCCCTTGATATCAGCACAGAATCAAACCTATGTTTTTGGCTTAAGTTAAAAATAAATCAAGGGAAGATCTCTTACATAATTTTTTATGTTTTTCTGGCATTAGGTGGTTCTATATAGAATTTTATCAACAGAACTTGTACTTGATGAATGAAATACAAAGTGATAGGGACTGGTTTTAGGTGGGGCTATTCACCTATGCTAAAATAACCATTCAGTTAACAGGAGTTTCTAAGTATTTACTTTCCAATTTCCCTAAGCATTACTTAATTTACCATTTTCACTAACAGACTGACACAAAATTTCCACTCAGCCAGTTGTTTATCTACATCAGCCAATGGGTGATGTAGAGAAAAACAGTGAAAAGAAAGGTAAGCACAACAAAAGATGTTCTGCTCTCAATATTTAATACTCCTTGATATTTTTTCAGTGTTTGTGTATAAAATGAGATTCCCTCCTCCTTAGCTTGTACAATAAAACCTATCCCTACTGACCCCTGAGGTGAGCGGGTGCTTCCCCTGCAGTTCAAATCCATCAGTGATCACTCCTGTGTCTGTTACTAGTCTACAGAACCAAATCTTGAGTTGGTGCAAACTCTCTTAGCTCCACTGGCTTCAAAGCTGCAGCACCCACTCCCACTGAAGATCCAGCACATATACTAGAAGCCACTTATATCTGATTCACTGAGACATCTGCTTAGCAAAGATGCATGTGGTATCCAAGGCAAAATTACTTCATCATGTTAAACCTTGCTGAGCATGCTTTAGAACAGTATAGGCAATTTTCAGGAAAGGACAGTGATATTTAAATGAGGCTATGGTCTGTCCACTGGGGACAACTTAAAGCAATAACTGGATATCATAGCATGTATAGTCCAAACTAGATATTGTCAATCCTGTGTGCTCTCAGCAGCCTTCACCGATGACATAGTACTGATGTATCTCACATATTGCTCCTTCACAGGGCTCACAAGAGCTCACGTTTGCTCTTTCTCCACTGTAAAGAATTGTTTCTTCTCAGTTCATGGCAACAGGGAAGGAATTCTGTCAAGTTATCTTTTCTGAAGTCTTTATATTCCTTCTTCTACCTTCATTAACAAGCTGATGGCCATGGTACAGCAGCAAATTACTCCACCTTTCAAAGGCAGGTTAGCAGCCTGAATAAGAGTGATTCCACTCCAGCATTTCTCCCTCCTCCCCCCCATCACACACCCTTTTTAATTGCACATTTTCTAAAATAGTCTGAGATCTGGATCAGCAAATGATCTTTTTGGTGCCAGCACAGAAAATATTATGTTAAAATGTCCTGCACAAACTCGCATATCTCTCTGTATCACAGATGTGATATTTATACACTTGGTTTTTAAACTAATCCATTTCCAAGCTCACTTTTCTGTAACAGAACATGCTGCTAAAGTTTTAACCATACAGTATTTTCTTCTTTTTGGGTGTGTTGGGGTTTTTTTTTGTTTGTTTGGGGTTTTGGTTTGTTTGGGTTTTTCACTCCACATTAACAAGGCAAATCATGTTTTACTTGTTTACCCTCAAGGAATTCTGCTATTACTATTATTTTCATAATTTTAATTGTAGTGCAAATACATGAAAAACATCTTTCTAAAATACTAGCTGTATTACAATATCACAGTGACCCCTTGCATATTTGGAACCTGTTGTATTACTATATTATTATGCACTGCCAGAATATACAGTAAATCTTGCTCCAGAGTCTACAGTCTAAGTAAAATTTACTCTCCATATTCAGAGCAGTGAGTGGTTAGGATATTCCAGACAATGGAAATTTCAGTACAATATTGCTTCCAGACCCTAGTAAGTTCTCAAAAGACCAGTCTGTGTGTTGTACAAAAGCCTATGCTATGGCTGTTGCCAGGAAAGTTTACAAGCTCAGGCATAGTGCCATCCAAATGCACAAAGCCAGCTCAGAGGTATCTACAACTTCCCAAAGTTTCTGGTTCCAGATACATGGCACAGGTACACCTAAACCGTCTTAATGTCTGAGAAGGTTTATTAGCTTGGGCCCAGCCTCACATGCATGGAGAACTGGGCTGACAGCAGAATCAGTGCACCTGCACATTGCACACAGTCTGAGCTAACAAGCCCTTCCAGGGTAGAAGCTGTTCAGAGTTGATCTGAGGAGCTCAGCACCTGCTACCTGCAGGCTGGACAATCAGGCTGTGGATGTAGAACTGAAGGTAGAGAGCTTGGATGAATGGCATATGAGGATACATAGAACAGGTACAGCAGTTTGCCAAGATCTCCACAGCTTGCTTGTGGAAATTTCTGCCACATTTTTAATTCCCTATACAGATAATTAAACTTATGACTAGCTTTTCTCTTATTAAAAAAAATAATAATAACTTTAAAAGTAACATCAGTCTTAAAATTTTGCTTCTGGCTGCACTGAAAATTTAAGAAGTTATTAAAACATTAACTAAAAAATATATCAGATATGTCAACATTGTGTTTTTCTCACTACAGGGAAAAGCTTTGTTATAAAAATATAAATCTTATAGTTTCACACAGTGAAACAGAAGGCAAATTAAATTAATAGCGCATAGAAAATTTGCCATACGTATGAACTGACAAGCATTAAACAAACACACTTTTGTTAGCCAAAACCTTGTTTCATTTTGTAAGATGTCAACATACACATTAGTAATACCTCTGAAATTGTCACGCTGTAGACAGGAAATCTAATTTGCATTAGGATTGTAAACATTAAAACTATCTTGATTTCCACAGATCTAATTTATATTTTGATTTTGATGTACTGAATATCGAGTGTCAATTTAAACTGAATGTCAAAGAACATTAATTTTCAAACCCCTGAAAAGAAGAAATCCCCCAGAGCAGTCGGCAAAACAGATCATGTTTCCTATTCCAAGAGACTCCAGTTATAGAACTTTGATGGTAAAATAAAACTCTTTAATCTGTGGCATAATCCTGAAGATAGCATGCTAAAACTTGAAGGACACCGGCACGCAGATGTTCTGAGAGACATGTTTTTAACCCCTGGGCTACCTTGCTTGCCAAGAAAATTTAATCTTCTAACATGTACATTCATGAACAGTCTACTACTAATAATGTCTATGGGACAGCAATGTTTCCTGCTGACAAGAGTCTGATCCTGAAGCTACTGAATCTGGTATTTAGATACCATGGAGAACAGATAATTTTGAATTTAACAGGAGGTTTTGCAAAGATTGGAGCCTGGTTTGTGGATGCTTCCTTAAAAACCTTTGCTGCAAAAACTAATCTCGCATATATTCAATTAAAAAGTTAAGAAAACCATTTCAGATTTGTGCACCTGACATATATTGAGCTTTACTGGTGTGGGTAATCACCTCAAAATTGAGACTTGCAAGCTCATGTACAAGGCTTTCTAGGCCTGAAGCCTATTAATAAAATACATTTACTTTTACAAAAAAATTCACAGCCCATATATAATCTTTCTTGTGCTTTATCTTTAAAAAAAAAAAAGTAAAAAATCTTAAAATTGCCTCTTAAACAAAAATCATGTAACCATACAACTACAGAGACACGCTCTTTAAAGTGACCCAAACAGAAATGTTGATACATAATAGCTTGAAACCTTACAGCCAATGCTGAGTGAAGCATGCACTCCCAAAACCCCACAAGGGGCATGGGCTGGGAAAGGATTTGTGCTGGCCACCGTGCTGAAGGTAAAGAAATGGGTTGTGGTTCCAATTTGTTAAGACCCACTTAGCCCTGCTGTTTTGTAAAGTTTACTGAATTTTCCCACTGTGGAAGGGTCGGAGAGTCACAGACTAGCAAGGGGTATAGATGCACTGTCATCTAGTGTCAAGGTCATTGTCATCAGGATCCAAAGAATGAGGAGATGCTTCTCAGTGCTGCTTTCAGGTGTATGTAAGAACTGAACAATTACTCTGTATAGCTTATTTCACAAGAATGCAAAAAAGATGGAGAAACCAAAAAAGAGAGAAGGAACCAATCCTATAAACTACACAAGTAAAGAGTATATTTGATTAAGCTCTCAGTTGAACAAGTGCAGTTTCCAGCATAACCCATAAATCTATACACAGAGATTTCAAAACCCCAGGATATTTGACAGAATGAAAACAAAGCTAGAAAATACTTATATTCTTTCCTAAAGCTTTGAAAGAGGGACATGGGAATTAATTTTGATCTTAGTATCGAAGACTCCACCAAAGTATTTCATGTCAAAGCCTAACTTTCAAGATTTCCTCATTTTCTAGTAGTGAGTTTTACCCTGTCCATTAGTAATTTTTTTAAAAGCACACATTTCAGGTTATCCCATCTAGCATACAGACTGCTAGAGATGGATTTTCTATGGATTTACTAAGGTAAATTTTACAATGATTACACATCACATCTGCAACAATGAAGTCAGTCAGAAAGCTGACTACTGGAGATACCCAAATTCCTCTGTAATTAGCACATCGGTAAAACCCAAATGCCAAACCCTAGCAACCTCAAGGAGCGTGCAAAGGAGCTAAGTAACACAGCAAAGAAGTGACATCTACATGACCCTGGCTTTTTTTACACAATATCAGGCAGCTGGAAGGCTGCAGCTCCTGGAGGAAGAGGAATGTGGGGGGGAAGAGACACAAGAATAACTCAAGTTATTGCTTTGAAAATTTAATACCTTTGTAAATGGGACTTTAGCCTTGAGTACTTTTCCAGAATCTTTTTTTTTGTTACAGGAACTAGAAAGTAAACATTTTTATCTTATCTTGTTTTGATTAGTTAGTGTGAAGATATCAATACAAAACCAGGATTGTACCAAATTTAAGATCTATTATGACCTGAAATTGCATGGAATTTGAGTTTTATTTCTTGATTTTTTTAAAGGTGGTCTTCTCAAAGTGGATGCAACTTTGCAATAATCTGTGGAAATGCCTCCTGGTATAGATCAATTTCAGTTTAAATATAATTAAGAACAGAATGCATAAGCTGGGATTCTACACCTGCTATTGCTGATCCAGGTTTAGGTTTTGCATAATATATGCATTCATGACAACAGATCTGCACCTATTAAATACCACAGATGTACAAAATGCCCATTAAGCAGCAAAGGCTCACTTCATGTATCCCTCTGTTCTTCAAACTGCTGTCAATCAATAGAAGTCATCCACAGAATACTGGCTCCAGGTGGAGATTCATGTGTGGGAAATAACACTGAAGAGTAGTGAAGAGCATGCTCTATAAGCATAAACCACCCAAACCTCAGACTAGCTCAAGACAAAGGGATGGGTCTATATCCCTTCATCCAGGAGCCTACCTTTGCATCGTAGACTTTAGGTCTACCTGTACTACAGGGATAGTCAGCTGTGAGAGGTTAAAGGAAAAAACAAAGCTAGCAAAGTCTGCTTTTTTTTCCCCTTCAATCATGGTCAGTTCTTCCTCAATGGCCAGTACAGGTCAGCCAGCATTTTTATGTTAGGTGTTGTAATCTGCCACTAGCACAGACCAGCAGGACAATTGCTGTTGTCCTAAGAGCACCAGAAAAGCAGGGAGGGAATTGTGACTCAGAGGGATGTGTTTGAATCAAGTGCCTTCTGAGGGGGGGGGAATGCACCTTGTGCAATTCTTGCTCAGGGCTCTGCTTTGAGCACTGTCTAGTCTTCCCGGTAACAATGGAATGGGAAGAGCAATATACTGGCTTCTAGCAAATATCACAACTGAGACTCTCGTGACAGTTCAAGAAAATAAATGTTTATTACATGTTAAGCAATTTATGTAGCATAAAGAATAATGTCCTTTTTTATCTATCTTGTTATTGCTATTGAAATAAATGGATTAAATAAATAAGGAAAGTATTATTTGACGGGGTGTGTAACAACAATATTGAAGATATTTTCAGGGGTGAGAACTTAAAATTTTTCTTTGTATATGTCCCCTACAGAATCTAATATGTAATAGCTCATCTCGCCAAGCAATGAGTTCACTGAGGAGCTATAGTCAAATAATAACTGGTTTGGAACTGAAACTGAGTGCGGTATGTTGAAGACTCCAATGATTTATTCTGTCCTAGGTCTCATAATAACATCAGGATTCAGATACACTGAAACATGTTTTGTTCATTGCTGGTCATTGGGCTGCACAAATGCAGCTGGTATAAAAAAATAACTACTCCAAAGGAAAGGAGAGCAGATTCAGAGCTCCTCCAGCAGCAGATTGTAGCCAAGCCTACCAATTGTATTTCATTCTCAAAATTCATCTGAAACTCAGAAAAATGGGAAAAACAGTCTGTTTTCACTGGTGTACATTTTGGGGTGTGATTAAAAAAAAGACAGAAGTGATAGTTTTCAGGCTTGTCAGAAAAATATGACTTCTAAAAGCCTCTAGTTATGGTTTGGAATACATCCACTTCGGACTCTCAGAGTTTAGCTTGGGAAACAAGTGGTTCCAATTCAGCTACAATTCAGGTGCAAAATTAAAGCTGCCAACTCAGCAAACATTCTAGCAGCTCTCTCCATCCAGCCACTGTTTGTAACCTCCTGTAGGCTCTGGCTATACTTCTGAGAGACTCTTGCAGCCCACACATAACACCGAAGCAGGAAGAGGCAGTTAAGAAGCTTTTGGTGCTTGTTTGTCACAGACAGTGCGTCAGAGCTGTCTAGTATGCTGGAAGGCTGTAACCTGCAGAAGGTTTCCTTGTTAACAGTATTCACTGTGTCCTTGTTTCTTGATGAGCAGCAGCAGCAAAAGACCCCTCTTAGACTGGCAGTGTTATTTTACATTACACCTAGAAGTCTGTTCACTACCTAGATTGGCAAAATCATTTCAATCTATATCAAAGTTGCAGCATTCACGTATGGACTTGTAACCGTGCCCAAAGACAGTTTGTATTCTACTCCAAAGAGCCAAACAATGTTCTAAGGACCCCCCCCCCCGATTTAATTAAGGCTTGCATGAATGTAACTGTAATCCTTAAATGATAATTAAGGCCATGTGGACATTTTCCTCTTCAGATCTCTTTCAGTGCTTTAGATTACCATTCTGAAGAAATTTAAGATTTCAAATTTTTGTCCCAATTCATGGAGGGAAAATTTTACATCTCCTCTAGACACTTTAAGATGGAGCTAGAGGAAAGCAAACCAACTAAATACTGAATGTCATGCTGCCTTCTATCTGGATTTCAAAATAAAGCCACAGAAAAGTTGTGCTGAATATCATGAAGTAGTTATTTAAATGTACATATTCAATTTACAGTTCAATATATTTTAGCAAGTTTCCTATTTTTTTTTTCCTACTCTTATCATCTTTGCCTCTCCTTTATTTCATGACTTGGAGTACAGCTCATATTTCCAAAGATTTAACTTCCACTGGAAACAGGAACACAAAATACCCCACTCCCCCATCCTTCAGTGGTATTTCACAGCAGAACAGAGGGTTACACTCACTTTTCCTGCATTTCTTCCATCCCCTCAGTCATGTACCCCTCTTTTGGCATCAAGAACAAAGACTGAATCAGCTGAGGCTGTAACATTCAGATTTTCCCTATCAGGTAATCTTATTTTGTATAATATTTTGTATTTTTAAGTTAACATAAAAATCTTTACGGTCAAAATACAGTACGTAAAGAGCAACTGAAAAACAAATTAGCTCTTTGCTATGTGATATCAGTGCTTTTTTCAACACATTTTTTCATTCTTGAAGACACATTTAGGAACCAATGCAAGAAGCAGGACTATCCTTACATAAAGCACTAAAGCAGACATAATTGTGAATGGTCAGTGATTAAGCACTATGCCTTCAGCTCTTTCAGTGAAGTTACTTTACAGTCCAGTGAAAAGTCTGATGTAATGTCAAGCCTCTAACAGAAACTGCACCCCACTATATTTGCATGCAACAGGCTATCATACTATCTGAGACACTTCTACTATTTTTAACCTGTAATGTTTCTGCATGAGCTTCTAAAGTCTACCTGCAGCCCAACATCTTTTGAATAATGCTTTTGCATGCTTTATGCTACATGCTACATCATGTTATGGAAGACCACTGCTTCCTCTCAGAAGGGTGGCATCAGCATGAAATCAGGCAGAATTTCAGTGCTGGTCACTCAGCTGTGATGCCAACAGAAACCAGGCAGAGGAAAAGTTGGAAATTAAACAACTCCAATCCCTGTTTTATTTTCCCAGCTATAAAACTGGGATAATTGTCAGCTACTTATCAGGTGTGATTTGCTGTTTAATTGACAGTTATCACATCCCTTTGTATTCTCAGATGAAAGGTGTTAAATAGTCTTTACATAATTTAATGAACAATATTTAGCAAGTAAAGAACAAAGGAAGCCAAAAGCCAAGGGTAAATTACAATCTTGTTAAAGATACTTTTGGTAGTACTTTCTCTAGACAAATGAGTAAACTTGCCATATGATACCATTATGAATTATTAGTAAGACAGAATCTGACCCTAAATAGCTAGGTAGTCCAGCAGAACACATTCATATGCAGCTGATAAAGAAACAAGAATCCTTATTGTTACTAACTCACTATGAGCCTTGAAGATTTATTTCTCTATTTCGACCACATGCCTTTTTATGTCTATTTAGAATGTAATTGCTCTGAGACAGAAGTTGACACAGCTTTAATTATAGTCAATGACCAGCTTCTCTAAATTCTTGAAAATATATTTCTGATGCTATTAAATTCTAGAAAATAACATGTTTATTCTGTGATAATTACTCCTAGACCCGTTTCTTACCACCTTCTTTAGTCTAAATAACTGAAAAACATTTGGAGGTACAGGGGCAGAAAATGATTTGCCCAAGATTACTCTGCAGGTCAGAGACCGAATCAGGAACAGAAATCCTGGTCCCTGACATCCACTGGAGGTTGTACCTGCTGTACTGCATCATCAAGCTAAAGACCTCAATACTTTGCTCTTCTGCAATTGCACCATCCATCCAAAAAGTCACAGGCACAGGACCCTACTCTGCAGAACTCATGTGAAGCAGGTAACGATCATCTGCTGTGCATTTTGAAAGCATGGAAGACAACCTCAGTTTAGAAGGATTGTGTATAGTCCAAACAGCCAGCTGGAATGACTGAAACCAAATCCAGGTAAGAGTACTAAGAAGTTAAGTGTGTGCTCAGCCCTCCAGAGCTTTAAGAGAAACGTTAAGAAAAGCTACTTTCATGTATGTTTTAGAGAACAGCTCAATAGTCTACAGGAAGATTAGAAATAAATACATCTCTGTGCCAGGAACATATTAACAGAGCTGTCAGGTAAAATGGCTACATCCCAGCTAAAGCCAAGATGATGCGAGAAGATTTCCCAGTATAGTGTCTATGCTGTTGTATAGCTCTCTCCCCCCTCCCTCCATATGATAGTATCAGAACTTCTTAAAACTTCTTTAAAAGAGAGACATCAGGTCACAAAGTGATGTAAATGCCAGGACAAGGAAGAGCTGTCTCATCAGTACTAAAATTCTGACCATTTTAGGCATCTTTAGCAATGGGCCAGCCATTCAGAAACAAGTCCCACAGCAACCACCAACTGATAACAGAATCAATTAAATGCTCTGGGCTGCACTTTGACTTGTGTTTTTCCTTAATTATCCTCGAAGATTGATAGTAATTAAAATAGACATCCCTCATTTCATTACAAAATGACAGCAATATCAACTTCCTTTACCAATCCCTAAATAACCTCTCTCTGACAATACAGTAACATTTGCCTTCTGATGGTATTCTCACCTTGGTTTATTCTACCCTGCAATATAAAGTGGGCTTAAAAATGCAGCCAATCAAGCAACTTTACTATCTTGGTTTATTTTCTGCTTCTATGCTGTTGCTCTAGGAAATTTAAAAGCAAGGACTACTTACACTGCACACATCCTTATGGCATGTCATATTAGAAAGAATAATAAATATCAGAAGGATAATGTACTTTTTAAAAAAAAAAAGTCAAAAAAAGTAGTAAAACTGAGGTAAAAAATGTAGTTGTCCTGATTCTCTTCACAACTTTTTCTTGTCTCTTGCCCTTCCACAAGGAAGCTGCAATAATTTAGCCCTTTATTTGGTGCTGTAAAGCACTAAGGAATGCTCAGTAAATCAAACAGGTGAGAAGTGGGTGCAATAAGCCTAACCCTTGCTTTCCACAGAGAGATTTTGTACAAAGGAACTGTCTCTGAAAAGAAATGTCGGATTTTAAAATTAGATTTATTTTATATACTGAAGGTAAAAAAATTTAAAGGATGTGAAGTGCTTTCTACTAAGTCTAGATGTCACTGTAAGATTTCTCTGAATTAGAGGATTTCTTGAGGAATGTAGATACTGCTGTATGTGTGAAGAAAAGCCAAACATGTTTCTATACACAATATCTACACTATTCAAAAGGCAGCTTCTGATTCCAATCAAAGTAACCTAGGACTAACATAAATGGATGGTATATAACAAATGGAGAAATCAAAAGGTGGCAAAGCTTCTTGCTCCTTTTCCCTGGTTCTGTGCAGCTTACCACAGGCATTGTTACACCTTAATGCCATTCAGCAGCTAGAGGCAAGTGATCTTCCTTTCCTGCAGGCTCAGTGTGCACTGTAGTTCTGTCGTTTCTGCTCCATCTGTCACATACTATTGCAGTGTATTTTTTTTATTAAGTTTTCCATTTTAGGTTGATCTCATACCAAATTAAATTCTGAGACTGCACTTTAAAAAACATATATTCCAAGGTGTCTAATCAGCACTGTCTCCAGATCTCTAACAGAAGACCCTAGGAGCTGCTAATATTATTATCCATACTGTAAATTGACAGTAATCATTGAGCCAGTGCCATGGAGGCTGGATTTCATCCATGAGCATTTTGAGCCATAGTCCTGCCAGTGGTAACTAGATGCAGCTCAATGACTTCAGCACAGCTTTATTAATTGGAACCATAGCTGAGGTTCTGATGCATTGTACTACTAAGTTTGGAATTATTTCCAGTCTAATTTCCTCTTTTCAATTGTTCCTAGGTTTCTAAAGGATTATAATTTAAATGGAAACTTCTTTCTGAGGGTGAGCAGGGTGACTGCTCCCTGTTTGATAAAATAAGGTGTAATTCCTAAAAATAAGAAATACATGGCTCCTATTATATAGGGACAGAATACTTGTTTGTGCCTGCCTGGAACTGTTATTACCTATATTAGTACTCAGTGAAGCACAGTTATGGACAGATGTGGGAAAAAACACAGAGGATATTCTTATTGTAAATGGTTTCATGTGAACCCACTGCAATCACTCCAGCTCTCCTCCTCGTGTTCTATATCATTTGCCCTTCTTTTTATTATAACACCAGCACAATATCCTTTCCTCTGGATTCCCTGCATGCCTTGTTCCCTAGAGGGTTAGTAGCAGCACAGGCTCTCGTTGATTCCATATTGTGGGTGTGCTCACTGGTCAACCTAGAAAGTTCCCTGGTTGAAAGGCAGGGCAAACAAGAGAACTGTTGGTATTATTGATAATGTTAATATATAAACAAATGTTAAATCACATAATACCAAAAAAGATAACATAAAATGCATACTTCCAAATATGCAGCCATAGAACATTGCTTTCTCATCAGAAAGCTTTTACTGATTTGTTCATAATTCTGCCCAAATAGTAATCAGCACAAACCAGCACTGAACACGAGGTTTGCAGGGCATAGTATCTTTTATTGGATCTGCTGACTAGAAAATAGCAATAGGCCTATGGTCCTTTCATCAGTTCTGACAACACAGCAGCTAAAACAGGTTTAACCTAATTATGTTAATCAACGAGACAATTTAAAATAAAAAGAAAGTTAGTCTTTGCTTTGTGGAGCAAAGAAAACACTAGCAAAGAAAGAGGTGAAAGCTCCTGAAACACTTTAAAAATCTGCCTAATAAAGTCAAACTATATGAAGTTCCTGGACTCCTGTGAATGCCTGCCGACATTTCCACTGGCTGAATTAGCTCATTTTGTCACACCAAATCCTCACTGAAGGTTACAAAACCCCACCACCAACAAAGAAAAACCCAGCTAACCTCTTTGATTTATTTGCCTTTCTGCGTTTGTCTTTAAACTCATTGATAAGAACAGACAAATAGAAAAAAAGTGCTATGACATGCAGGATCCCCCCTTTCTGTTTCTTTATGGCTACTTTTATAGTGGAACCATCAACAAAAAAATATTCCTCTACTATTTTTTTTTAATAAGGCCAATTGAAAATAACCCTTGATCTAAAATAATCATCACTGAATGAACATTTGGCATATAGTCTGTAGTCTGTATGACAACAAAATGTGAAACATCAAAGAAAGGACAGCAGGAGAAGGAATGTGGGAGAAGGGCAAGGAGCATCATTATAAATACAATGACATTAAACGTAACAGTTTAGGGCAGAAGGGGCAATACAGCCATGGAAAGGCCATCTGAGCAAGAGATCTTACCTTGTTAAAAGGGCCATGCTATTAGTCTCTAAAAAGAGAAGATGATGAGCTCTTAATCTAAGGAATCTGTGAACTAGCCTATCAAAACAAAACATGGATTGAGGGCATGTTTGGCTGGATTATTACATGTCTAATTTACAGCAACATTATCTGCAATCGTGTCACTAACACCCTACTGGAGAGTGCAGTATTTGCAGATTCACTGACAGGAGATCAATCTTCCATTTTTAAATTTATACTCTATGTTGTCACTTATTGGAAGTCTGCTTGGCATTTATATCCCTAACTGCAATGGCAGTTCTCTGCTCGGCTGTTCTCCAAGGTCTGTTCAGCTCTTATAGATAGCTAGAAATTTAAGGAAGGAAAAAATATTAGATACATCTTTTTATTCTTATTTTTAAATTAAACTTCTAAAAATAATTCATGTGTCAGTATCCCCAGTGGGATATATACTTCAGCTTTAAAGAATATTAGACTGATAACACTGCCCCTGTGTGGACACAATTACAGAATAATAAAAAGCAGCAGGTATTTAACACGACTTTCCCACCTCTCTTCATTTAGTGGAAGGTCACAGTTAGTGAAACTCATCTCTTAGCTAAGCTACAGCAGATGCTCAGTGGAAACTAAGAGTACTGTGAACACTTCTTTTATATATTCCTGTGTCTTCCAAAACTATCCTGGGTATCTTTAAAAATCCTACTTGTCTGTTGAAACACTGAATGAATCAAAAAATACAGTCTCAGGACAAATTTCTGAGATCAAATTATTACTTTTACAGCTTTCATATGTACAGACTGCTGGAAAGGTGGGAATATAACAAATATTAAAACCACCAGGAACAAAGATCAAGAGTGTTCAAGTACCTGTGCTCACGCTTGTCAGTGCTATCACTTCTATTGATAAACTGCAAGTTTGCTGATAATCTACCTTAACTTTTACTGGCAATATATAAACTTGTTAAACGTCCCAAATTGACAAACGGCCACTGGAACAACTCAAAAAATAGCTCTGTGTTGCAGAACTGACCTGCAAACGTGCAGCAAGTTTGATAGTATCAGGAATGTTTAATGACATGAAAAACACACACACTTCTCCAGATGGTCTCCCTCTACAAGCATCCTAAGTTTCTGGTAATTTTGGAAATACAAAGCCTTGAATATGTAACCTCTTTCAGCCGACTGTACAATTTATACAGTGATTTTTAAATCTACATTTTCACAGTTCTTTTTTTAGGATGTTTTCCAGAGAAAGCCAGTAGCAGATAGAAGACTTTATGCTTCCTCTGATTTCAGTCAGTTTGGCATCTAACTTATTGCAAAATTTACCCTCTTCACTTGCAGCTTCAAAAACAAAAAAAAATCTTAATCTGCAGAAAGGGAATTATGGAACTGTTCTACTTGAAAGAGACACTGGGAAGACATCTTCTCTGGGGACATGTTCATACTGCTTGACAAGACCAAAGGAATAGAAATGAACAGACTGAAAGAGTAGGAATCCCATGTGTTTATGGCATCTTTGACACAAGACAGTGAAGTAGCACATTTCCCCTGATACAGCTTGGTTGTGTTTGTTAGGATAGTACAAAGGTCTTTTGCATTAAGATCTGGACAGAACCTGTACTGGAACTATGATCTGAGTTACAGTGTAGAAGAGGCCAAAGGCTTTCACTTATAGCTAGACCTGTACTCTGATGGGAAAACTACCTGCTGCACGTTGTAATGATTGAGGTTACCTAAAACTACATCATCATAATTTTTACCAAATGCAGAGTACATTAAGGGGTGAAACAAGGGGGGAAATGATGTATACTAACTTCTACATCTAAATTCTATGAAACAAATTAATGACACAATAGACTTTATGCGTTACAACTAATTTACATTTCAATATCCCACAGATATCCCCTCTTGCTGACTGTGCCCAAAGGACCTGCTTTCAACTTAGTTACAGTCTGTTCCATTCTGTTATAGATTCAGTTTATATTAGTTTTCATCTCTACAGACTTATAGGTAACTTTCAGAATCGGGGAGGATTACCACATTGCTGTGGGGTACTCAGCTGAAATAGAGCATATGGCTATTAACATTATTATGAATCTGTTCCTTCAGGCTACATTAGATTGCCTTTAGGGTTCTGATTCTTAAGAAGAAAGGATTGAAATACAGTCATCCTCTTTTGGCACAAAAGATTTGGAATAAATAATCACTTTTACTTTTTTTTTTTCTCCTTAATTTACATGCCTCGTTTAAGCGACATTCAACATGACAAAAGTTTAGACAGGGTTACAGACCATCCTACAGTTTGTGGCCTATTTCGCTTTAAGCATTTGGTTTTGTTTACCTTCTTTTGTTAAAAAAAATTTCATAATACTTTTACAAGGCTTTATACTTTCAGGTAATTCTATTAGTAGTCCTATTTAGCTTTAGAGTTGCCTGCTTTTCTTCTTTTCAATGTCTTGATGAATTACCACACTTTTGTCCACTATAACACTTATATCCACTCTAACTGTAATGTGAGTTATTTTCTTGAAATAACTTATTTCCACCTATTACATCTTGTATAATAAAAACCAAACTGAAAAGCATTGGTCTGCAAAGAGAAGCTAAATTAACATTTTATAAGCTGAGTAACCTGAATTGCTGCGAGTTAAGCATCAGTTGCAAACAAAAGCTTCAGCTTCTCCGAGGAACTAAACAGCTTGAATTTAAAGCATCAGATAAACTGGGCTAGGTATTTGCATGTGTGAATAAGGGTTGAATTAGAAACAAATCTTAAGGGATAGTTTGCTCTTACAATGTACTAAAGGTAAATCCCAGATTTTCACCTGACACCTCCATCAGGCTGGGGACAAGAAGATAGTAACAAAACTATGTCAAGGTTCAGGAAAGTGTGAAAGGGTACCTAAGGAGAATAGAAGAGTGGTATTTGGAGGGATAGATTTACAGAACTGGACTTTCTAACTTTTCTCTCTGCTGACAATCCCCCTTTCTCTTCTCAGTAAAATGAGAATAAAGGAATTTTCAAGGAAAGGGGGAGAACTGAGATTGCTTAGTACTTTTAAGTCCCACAGCATGTAAAAACAAACCCTCTTTTCAAAGTGAGAGAGAAAAGGAATGAAAAGATAAATTTACTAGAATAAGAGAATGCCAGCAGATACTGAAGTTCTGACATGGCTGTGATTTGCAAGGCATAAAAAAGATCCAACAAAGAAGAAACTCTGAAACCATTTTTTATTTATTTAAGACTTCACATTATGATTACTTGAGATCTTTCCTCAAACAAGAATAACATCCCAGCGTGACTGTGCTTAACTGAGAGAAAGGAAAAGAATATGAGTGATGGTATTATGGTATGTAGCCACCTGAAAAGGAACTGTCAGCAGATACAGCTGACAAGAGCAAGATTAAAATCAAGCCTTACGTAGTACTAGCCCTGTCGTCAGGGAACTGTGCTCCTGTATGTGGGGTTGATCTTGTTTTACAGTTTGGCAATACTCAGCATGGATTGAAACAACTGTGATATTATATAAACAATCTATCATTGAGCTCACACAAGGCTAAATGACCCAAGAAATAATATCCACAAAAAAACCCAGAAGTCATCAACTAATTGCCAGCTGCAAAACTGCATGTCTGAACAGGCCCCTGAAAGTGCTAATATTCATCTGCAAGTACAGGGGATAATTCCACACAATGAAGAATGCTGTCTCCAAAGGCATGTAGTGTATTTTACAGGAACCAGTTTGCAAACTGACCTGCAGAATCTGGGCACTACTGTTTAAAAATATGTCAGGTGTAACCTCACTCTATGAGACCTGTTCTGCACCTTACAGTAGCTTATGGCACACCTTGCACAATATTTCACAAAACTAGCTCACATTTAAAAAATTTCCTTCAAACTGCCACAGTCTGAACACCTTGCCCCATATGCAGCCCATTTTAAAAGAAATTATTTAAACTTATGATTTACCTTCTTCCTCTCTCCTGAAACAAGAGAGACATGCTTCCTGTAACTGAGTTTCTCATGAGATTTTATTTTGATATGTCTTTTTGTCCTGCAATGTTTCACCACCCAGCAGCACTCTGCTAATCTACACTTCAGTGGTAGAATCATCAGACATACAGGTTTAAATAGCACATCTTGAGATGGGAACAATAAAGGGGGGGATGGCTCTACAATAAATAAATAAATAAAGCCCTATCACACACTTAAAGCCAAATGCCTGCTGGGACTTAGGTTCAAAAGCACATTTGGAAACCGATCCCTTGAGAAGATATGTTTGTTACGGTGTTTGGCCTCAGGATTTAAAAGGATTTGCTTTAAGCTGTTACTTTACTGCAAGTATGTGGCTGAAGGCCTCAGGTGTGAAAGTCCTTTGATAAAAGGGACTTGTGTGCTCCAGATACAGCGAATGAAAACCATTAAGACTAATAGGAGCTGGGAAGTGGAAAGCAGGGAAAGGATATGGACAAAGTCCATCAAGTTTAAGGCAAGTAAATGTTTGGAATGCAAAAGGGATGAGAAACCACAAAAGCCCTTGAACTTCTTGCTTTGCATACATGAGTGATTACACTAACAAACTCTTAAGGAACTGAACACCAAAGTTTCAAGGAAGGGTCATTTCCACTTAATCAGGTAAAGATTGGCTGGAATCTGCACACAAAAGCCTCCATAAAAAATTATAGCTGGAAGAAACCACAGGGGTCATCTATATTGCTCTACTGCTTAGGTCACCCCAGACAGACCAATGTTTATCTACCTGTACTTAAAGACCTTTAACACTGGAGACACAGCAGTTTCACCACAGGAAATCTATTCCAATGCCTCACTCTATTTCCATCAGAAAGTGTTTCCTAATGTCTGACTTGGATACTTGGTGCTGCAGCCCACGCCTGTTACTGCTCATCCTGTCTGTAGGGGATAAAAAAGAAGAGCCTAATCCCTTCCTCTTTGCCAGTCTTTTATGTATTTGAAGATCCTTTGGTCTCTGAACTATGTCAGTCTCATCATACCGTGCTCCTCATACACCATGATAATTACACGAGCAAAACTGCATCAGTTCTCTAATCAGGGAATTTCTGCATCATTTGCATTTTAGAAGTGAGGTGCACCATTTTTTCTTTTACCTGAAGATAATTACACTGTTTCACCAGTCACTCCTACATAACAGAGAAACTTTCCTTCCATACCAAAGATTGCTCCAAGACAAACTACAGTAAACACAGCATGCTGCACTGAAAGTTGCAAAACTTGTACTTCTCCACAATTTGCTTTGTACTGGAATTGAGCACTGTAAATTGTTTTCCTCAGTGTATTTTATGGCAGACTACTCTTTCAGTGCTCTAAAATGGCTACAGCTTCCAAACCTCCAGGCTGCACTTACAGTCTGCTAGATACTGGACAGATTAATGGTGGTTCAGCATCAAAAGCTTATGATGGATGGTATATGTAACGTATTATTGGTTTGTTTCAACTTGAAAACCCTGAAGAACTCTTTGTACATGAACAAAAACTAGACATAGGCACATGATGAAAAAAGGTCAGTTGTTACATGTAAGAGAAATTTGATTTAAACTGGAGAAAGTGCATGCAATCCTAGAACAGAACTCTTACTGACTGTCATTCCTCTACTGAAATAACAAGAAATAGGAACGGAACTACTACAACATCCAAAATACTTCAGGTCATTCAGCCACCTATTTATTGTCAGTACCCAGGCCATCATTTTCAGAGTAACTGAAAGAACTGTCAGTTATAGTGACTTTAAACTCCTTAGCATCAAACTATGCTCATCACATTGTGAGTGCAACCACAAATAAGTTGCAGGCACGTGGCTTCCACAAAATAAATCAAGCTACCCACCTTCTGCATAAGAATGTTCTCAGGGGCACTACTTCACCATGAGGCTGTCAAAATATCTGTTTATCTTGCTCTGGAATGCCACACGTGTATTAGATTGACTGAAGGGAAAAGAATATTATATCTATATATTTCATATGATATAGCAACAAATTCAGGGCTGCCTTGCCAAACAAACACTGCATAGACTGTTACACATTGCACAGCATTCTAGATCAAACTCAGCATACACACTATATAGCATCTAGGTATGAAGGGGTAAGGAGAATCTATTGCTTTTCTTTCTGACAAACAGTTGCATTCTGGGAGAGAAGAGAAATATATATTTTTTAGATAAAGTTTACATGAGACAGAGAAGACAAACGTAAAAGAAACAAACAGCAGCAGAGGGCCCAACGTTATCATATTAGACTTCATAAATATTGGTGAAATATTTAATCAAAAACCAACCAAACATTCCCAAAAGATGTATTAAGAAATGGTTACAATATGTCACACCTGTGATAGCCCTAAGGAAACAAGCACACTGAGAAAGAGCCTGCAAGCTTTCTGGCCTACAGGTCCACAGCTATGGAATGGTTCTGAAGAAACTCTTGCATTCCTGAAAGTACAACCTGTTTTCTTAGCACATCATGTCATTAAATACATTGTGTCTCATAAAAATATTACCTAAATCACCAAGGCATTCTTTTGTTTGATGCAAAACTATTTCAGGAGAGTTTCTGAAGTCAGAATTAAGCAATGACCTAGCCTCTAACAGCTTAGTTATTACGAGAACAATCTATCTTAAATGTAAACTCTCAGTCTTAGGGCAGGAACTGGAACCTGAATCTTTTAGATAATATCTTAAATACTATGCTAACGAAAGTCTCTGGATGATCACAAGTACTTCTCTCATGGTAGTTAAAATACAAAACAAAACCAAACCACACAACACCAAACAAACCAACAACCTGGAATTATTTTTTTTAAATGAGAGTCTATTAAGCTTTGGTGACTAAATGGTATTTTGATTTTCACTTTTCCAGCTACAAAGGAAAAGGAAAATCTCTCCCGTAGCAAGTACACAGCCGTTATTTCTCATTACTTCAGCCGGTGAAATGCCATTCTCAAATATACTTCCCATAACGGTGCCTAAACCCCTCGAAAGTTTACCCAGCACAGACCCTGATTCTAATCGTTGTATGTAGCTCTACCTCGTGGCCTGATGTCCGTACTGCAATAGCAGCAGCCAGAACGAGCCTGCTTACAACACTAAAGTTATTTAGCTAGCAGTTGCTTTGATCATTGCTGTTATAAAGTTGTATTTGGTTATCATTTAGTCCAAAAATATGATCTGTCTCTTTAACCCTAGAAGTACCTACGCTCTGTATACTTATCTCACTTTCTTACTTCACTTTCATTGTCAAAATCCACTTTTTAATTGCAGCATCAAGCTAGTCCATGTATGACAGGGAATAGGGCATGAGCTAGAAATATGCACAAACCCAGCTGGGACCTAGACACTGGTTTTCTTTGTTGGATTCCCTTTAGTGCCTCAGTCCACATCCAGTAATTAGTTAATAGACTGTACTGGGCTCCACAGGAGGGGAAAAAAAATAGATCCAAAAGTATGTAACAGCATCTTTCTTCTAAGTTAGAGAGGAAGTTCTCACACTTTTATTATCCAGTCTTTGTGTAATTACAATATACATCCAGGAACTAGAAGATACAGGTTAAGAGCCTCTGATCTATATAGCTTTTCCTCCCAGGCGTGGATCCAGACCTGTATATCGTTCTGTATAAGACATCATTTGCTTTTGCTACTGCAACTATATGAAAAATCCCCAAAGCAGAAAGACAAAGAACTGTACAATCACTCGGCACTGAAACAGCAGCTTGGGCAGTCATACCAGGGTTGGACACATGGGATTTGCTTAGTTTCTAAGGTCTACTTTATATTTCTTTCAGTCATGATTTCAGGTGAAATACAGAAATGAATCCTTGCTCTAGGGACTGAACAAAGGCTTCCCCTTTCCCCAGCTAATGATTTTACAATTATATTAGCAAGCATGACTTGGGCATTCTTTTTCTCTCTACCTTACAAAACCTTTCCTTCATAGCAGTAAAGTTCAAAGTACAGTCATAGAAATAATTTGCTACTTGTCTAAAAATGGCAATAAGGGAATTTTTTTGAAAAAAAAGACATACAAATTAGAAACACTGTCAGATGGCAGGATAAACTGAATTCATGCTATAGTTTATTCTGTGAAAAGGTATGAGATGGCAACACCATTATCTTTTACCTATCTGCTTGCAAGTGTTTAAAATAAAAGGGAACTTTGATTTCCTCGAAAGGAACAGAAGCAGCACAACCACTGACAGAGATTATGGCTACAGATGCAGGTATGAAGGCCCTTTCTGGCAGGCACGATTAAAGAACTATTGGGATGGAATTAGATGTTCAGACTTGTGCTTTGCTCCTGTTGCCTCACTCTAATCAAGTGTCTCCCCAGCCAGTGTGCTGGAATAAACTCCATCATCCCCAGCCTGTCCTACACATTGCACAGCCAAAGGCCTGGCTTGACACCCACTAAAGTCCTTTCTTGGAATTTATCATTATTCTGTCTCAGTTCTCAACCCACTGGATACAGAAAAACTTCATATCTTCACAGGAATGCTATAAAGGCATTCATAGCCAGGGTGTTGGGAATATACGACACAGCATACTCTTCTGAATAGGAGACACCATTGCATACTTGCACAAAATGGGATGTTAACACCTTCACTGGACTTTTATTTCTACCTTTTCTGTTACAGCCTGCCATCTGTAAGGAAAATACTACAAAAATGGGGGTGTTACTTCTACTGCCTCTATCAAATAGCAATGACTAGTACACAGTTAATCAGGGGATTCAGTCCTTTCTATCAACCTTTTTTTTTTTTTACCCTTTTGATTTCAGATCACACAGGAACCATCCTCCGACATTTAATTGCAACTGTGTAATGCAACTCCAGATCTCATTTGGTAGATAACTAATATTAGAGGGAAGCTGAAATAGCATTACACAAAGTAGTAAAGATAAAGCTCATTTAAAACCAAAATTTTATTTGTACACTAAGCCCACAAAATTTAAAAACCATCCTCTTCCAACAATACAACTGCACAAAGTGTTTTGGTATTTCCATATCTGGATTATTTACTGAACCTAGTTTCAAATAAAAATGCAGTTTAGTTGCAGCTGGGATCAAAGCTGGAAAAACATGTAATACGTGTGAACATACTAACAGAAATCATGACTCGTTTTGCTCTAAGGTAACACCACAGATACTTTGAGAAGCTGGCAAACACGTTGTGTGCACTGCTCTGGAACAGTGCATAACAGAGCTGACCAGGGCCTTTAAACACCAAGGAAGATAGGTGACTTACACCCCTTCTGACAGTACACCAACAGACCTAAAAGCTCAGCAAAGTCATATGATGCAAGCAGAGGTAGAGGCTGAGGTGCCCGACTTTGGCACCATTCAGGCATAAAATGTTGGAGCATTTAATCTTGCAAAATGGCTTTTTTTTTTTTCAGTTTTAGCTAGCAGAGATTCTGCACACAACAGCATTAAATGCTAAAGGGGGCATCTTGACATTCGCTGTATTTCCTTTCTCCATTGATCTCTTTCCAAAGAAGGAAATTAAACTGACATAACACAAGTGATAGAATACAGATGAAGAAAATGGTTAATCACGTAAGACAGAATTTTGAAATCAGCAGCCCATGCATGCCAGGAAGCATGGATTTATGTAGCATTTAAAATGTAACACAATCTTTTGCATTTCTCTATATTGGGGCATTTTCTAGATTTTTACTTACTTGAATGAACTGCAAAGTGTGTCTCTAAAATGTGGAACACGAATCAAATGAGCTCACTAAAAGCAACAAAATAGGAAAAGATAGTTGTGATGCATAGTTCAGGGTGTTACAATGTAGGGAACAAAAATACCATTCCCTTCCCCATAAATAATGATTCCTTAGGTCACATCAAAGGTACAGGAGCCCAGCCCCCTGTCTGTGGTCACGGCCCCAGCAAAGGTGTAAGAACAAGGCAAAGATACCATGATATACTTCTAAGATACACTTCTAAGAATACTTCACCAGCTTCCAAGAATTTGTGACTCCAGAAGCTTCCAGACCAGCAAATGTGCCTGAATTTAACAGTTCTCAGGAATTGTTTCCTGCATTAGTTTGTCCAGTTACTTTATCTATTAGCAGTAATAGTTGACAAAATGCCAAATTCATATATAGTCAGCACAGCTTTGGAAAGCAAGACATACTTCTTGGAACTGGATTTCATGTTTTTCTCTTCATATCTTGAAACACAATGATTCAACAACTGGTCAGGACTGCAAGTTTTTAATGCCTTCTATATAACACCATTCTATTTCTGCATAAAGCAATTTAATAACCATTTAAAGGCTATTCTATTACATTCAAATTAGATAACTAAGTAGATCCAGATGTCAAATCACATCATGTTTTCTAAATACTCTGCAAAAGAAAATGCTTTCACCTTGATGTTGAAATAAGTCACAAAGAGAAACGGGCAGCTGAGTATTATTTTAAAACCAGGCACTACAAAGCCTCTACAAGTAAAGAATGAAAACTCTAATTTTACAAACAACTCTCATTCCCGAGGTGCAGCGCTGGCAAGGATGATTCACCCCTTTAGAAAACCAGAGCTGACGGAGATGAATTCCAGCCTGTGCTGTGGAGCCACCAGGTGTCAGCCTCTGCTGCCTCCAGCTCTGAGCTGCCGCCCTCCCCAGGGACTCAGCCTGATCTTTGGAAGGTACTGCAGAGCTTCAGGTTTGGAATTTACAGCTTCGTATAGGTAAAACTGTTACCCAGAACTGATCCCGATGAGATTCTTGCTGGACATTATTCTTGAAAGTCAGTCATGCACACATACCAGAAAAGTGTATTATATGTATATAATTTATATATATAATTTTTATAACCTTTCAAGCACATTTAGAGAAGGAAAAAAGCAACTATATTTCTAATCCCATACTGACAACATGCAATCTTTTCTGCACAAGACTTAGGTTTTTTTTTTTCAGTATTTGTTAAAAATAATTATTATTTTTGTACATTAAAAAGGTGTAACTTCAGGAACAGGTTGGAGAACATCAGACTACTGTAGCAGACCTGTGGGGCTGGAAAACCACTAGCTAAGCCATAGCAACCACTTTTGCTTTGGAGGAGCTACTCAAACAAACTTTTACTGAAATTGTGCAACATGGCCAAATTTGCCTTGATTCATCTTAAAATTCTTACCAGTTTTTACATTACTCTAACTCATGTGAAAGTAGGTTTATAACATTGCAGAGTGAAGCTTTTATTATTTTTATAACACAGAATGCACTTTCTGGCCAGCATGAGTGACTAGTGAAGTCCTCCTTTTAAGGGATTTTTGAACAGTTCATGAAAGCACTATGCAACACCCACACCCATCTCCTCACAAGCTAACCTGCCCGAGCCTGTCACCTCCTGGGGCTTCAGCAGGTACTGGAGAACACTATGCAACAAACAAATAGCTTTCATAAAGCCACTGTGTTAGTCCATGCAGTGGTTCATTCAGAATCTGACTTCATTTAAACAAGCCTTTAAACCTCTTTCACTGTTTGAGTGGGTATTTTTTTATCAATATCTTCAAATCTTCTGTGTCAAAAATTCACTAAATATTGCCCAGAGAACTAAGGAAGTAACTGAAAAAGCACCACTATTAAAAATAATGAGAGTTCTGGGCAAATTTAGTGTGGGCTCTGGACATGCACTTGTCCTTGTGCCACATGCATGGCCAAAAGGGGAAGGACACTAAAGACACCAAGCTTTTCAAGAATGTTAAAGACAGGTGAACTAAGACTCCTCCAGTTTCTGGATATCCCTGAGGATTTAGGTAAGCTGATGCTGTAATTCTGCAAACTGACAGCTTCTGAGTAAAGGGCTCGAAAAAGCTACTCCAATTATAGACCAGGTTTGTTTATCCCATCTTTAAACTTCTATGCCAGAAACTGAAGAAGTGCAGTGGGCAGAATTGGTATTGCCCAAGTGTTCAAACAAGCTGAATACTGAATTTGCAAAGTACTGACTACTTGCTACTGAAACACCCTTGGCCATTTCTCATTTATCAGTTTTCTTACATGTGTGTGGGGTGAACAACTCTGCTTAGCTAAAAACATTTAGGATGGGGAAGGTTAAGCACAGCTCCATAGTCATGCAGGTAATAAGTTTGACTTTAACCAATGCTTTCTCCTAGTGCTAATACCTTTGGCAGATAGCATCCTATCACATTATTACTTTCTTGTGAATGCTTTAGTGAGAAAGCTCATTTTATATCTTGACTCATAACCGCATTTCATTTTTATGAGAAAAATTCTGTAAAACTCAACTCCTCTTGCTCCATCAGAGGAAAAAAAAAAAAAAGACAAAATGAATTAGATGTGTGGTTTACATACTGTCACTATTCAGGTATGTCTGACAGTGATTTGTGTTCAGATTTCAGAGGCAATATAAGCAACAAGCACCTTCATGGTGCCTTTCCTCAATCCTCCAAATTATTCTTCATGCTTTTTTAAAGAATTAAGATTTGCTTAAACATGACATCTTTGGCTACTCTTGTTATCCACAGAAACATCTAAATCCTCTAGATGTTTCCCTACTATATTTCTTAAAAACAAGCCAGGACTCCTCTCCTAATTTTGCCTCATTACTAGACATCTGTTGTTCTGTATAACACAGAATTGGTCTCACTTTTATTCAGGAATATTTAATGTGACCCAACACTACCAAAGCTATTGGAGCATTTGCCAATTTGATAGGATAAAAAAAACCTATTCTTCCACAAAGTCAGTTTGGAGTCCTCTAATATCTAATTGTTTTCAGTAGGCAGCAGTTAGGCTCCATGGCTTCTGGCAGTTCAGACTTCTGTGGCAGAGGTACACTCAGCCCAGCTAATGCCAAGAGATAAATTATCTAAGTAATTTGCATAAAAAGTACCCTGGTCAGATATATCCTTTCCTGTTACGTTGTTTTATGTAGTATTTCAGAAATCATATTCGCAGATCAATGATTTCAGTTACTTTAATCCCCTGAATTTTACAACAAGGCTGAACCAAACATAAAATAGATTGGCAGATGCAGGCAAAACAAAATTCTATATTCTACAAGCTATGAACATTATACCACATCACTTCAACATCAAAGGGCTGATTAATGATCCTGGCGTTTCTGAACTTAGCAATTCTCCTTGCTCAGCTATGAGGCACTGCAGAAGCTATGATAAGTGTCCAAAGTCCTGTCTGTTTAATCTCACTAAATTATTCCCCATTCATTTCTCTTTCAGCTATGCTATTTAAGCAAGGTTGCATTTTCAGGCAGAAATCCGAGCAATGACATCTTGGTAGGCTGGTGGGGCATGCCCAAGTTATAGAGCACTTCTTCCCATACTGAATCCAAGATAGTCTGTCTGCTAGGGAAGGACATTGGAATTTGTGTACCAACAGCAGGAGCAAGCAAGGTTCCAATCTCAGCTCTAACCCTCCATAACAAATTTGTGTCAGAATTCAATCTGTGCCTAGCAAAGAAGCTGAATCACTCAGCTTTGCATTTTAAAATTACAGCTGGTTGATTCTAGAATCAAATGAGTGAAAACATTGTCTCCCTTGAAATGTAAGGTGTACATTTTGCTAAAAACAATGACAGTATTAAAAACATGTTGATCAAAATCTACTTATCAGGAAGTTACCAGAAAAAGCTCTGGTTTAACTGACCAAAGTACACAGGATGAAATAATGAAAGCAACAAGACCTATTATAAACTGAAATCTTGACCTAACTTAGCTCTGCTAATACTTACCACTCTCTTCCTAATGCCAGAAGGTTAATTTGTATTATCTTTATTGAATATGAATAGATTAGGTCCCAAATTAAGGGCTTTGACTCAGTCTTAAGTATATTTTTATCTACTAGGTGGTATAGTAGCAGATGAAAAACAAATGCATAATATAAACCATAATGCAAACTTTCACACAGCTTTAGCCTGTTGTTCATCACAGGCCATTTCAATTGCAATATTACTACACAAAATATATTACATTGAAAATAAGTTATAATTATTAGTGAGCTAGGAAAAAAGAAACTAAGTGACACATCAAATATTTTGCAAAGGATGCTGTGATTGGAAAAAAACCCTAACTGATCATTTTGTGTACCTGGACTGTGTTTTGAAGTTACCTTCATTAGCAAAGGAGTTTGTCATTAAGCACACTCTTCCCAATTCCATTTATTACAATTAACAATGCCTGGGTCTCATCTCCTCTCCTTAGTCAACTAAGTATGGGACTTTGTCTACCACTTAATCTTTACTGTGGAAACTCAGATAAATAGCCCCAGTTCAAGCCCTGCTGTGAGTTAGCACAGTGACTATTCAAAGCACCCACCCATTGTCCCCAGGGTCACAAAAGGGGCCTGGGAGGAGCTGCAGATCTTGCTCCCAATGGCCTTGTTTACACTAGATCCCCTTTTTTTTTTTTTTTTTTTTTTTAAATATTGTTCTCCACAACTATAACATAACTGCAGCTCAACCAGTGGCAGCCTTGGATTACAAAGGCCACTGGCACTTTAGATAAAGTTTTTGAATTCAGGCCATCTGCCAAGTCCCATTAACTTCCAGAAAGCCCAACTCCTCTATGGGGCTTTGAAATTCCAAATCCTAACACTTGTTTCTTCTTGACCTCTTCTAATCTTTTTTTCTTCTGCCATTAGTTGTGAGTTCAGAACCACATCCAGAAGAATCATGGTTAAAATGCCTGCAGTACTTCCATCAGGACCATCTTTACTGAAAACGTAACAAAGCCAGAAGTAAATTTGGGAATTTAATATCACATTTGGCTGGCACGAGTAGAGTAAGAATCTTCTGATGTCTGGGCATTTGAGTATTAGGATCTATACCTACATCCTGAATAAACAATTATCAACAGCAAATCTGGCAAAAAAATAAACTGGAAATTAAACCACACTGGAGTTGAGCAACAAGTATAATTTGCTCAAACAGAATAAGAAAGCAGAATATAAAAATCAATTTCTGCCTGGTCTTTCCCACTCCAGAAAAGTCATTTTGTGCATATTGCTTTACAGGCAGAAGATTGGGAAAGTTTATGTATTTGAAGTGACATATTTACATACTCGAAGTGTCATGTCAGCAAAGCAAAGATACTTTGAGATATATTACCAAAAAGAGATATTTTCTTGCTTTTTATTAACACCCAGTAGCTTGATAGGATTTTACAGTACATATGCCTCAAATTAGAATTGTTATTGTGTTGATTGTAAGACACGAAGGTCTGAGGAAAGTTGTGCATTTAAATTTGCTTAGCAGACAGATATTTGCTACTGGAGGTAGTAAAATAAATAAAGTACATAAGTTATGTAGGCTAAAGAATCACAGAAGCTTGTTTGGTGAATTCAACAAACTCTTTCAAACCTAGATGTAGCATCACACAATATTTAAAAAAAATATTGCAAGAGTAATGTTGCAAAGGAGTATGTGTGAACATGGAAAACACCCTGCTGGTTATTGTGAAAGTCCTTCATATTCTTTAGACATATTTCCCTGTCCTAGCTATCTGCCTTCAATTTGCCTGTCATTACAACATTTAGCTTCACAGACAAATTCCTAACGATTTTTATCAGTGCAGTACAGGTTTCCTCATGACTAAGACTACAATCATTCAAAAGAAGTTATCCAGATACCAGAGGATGGCCTATTGCATTGCTCAAAACACCAGCCTGTAACAATTCGAATACACTCTGGCCAGATGAAGGTTCGACTAGAGATGTGGTCTGGAAGAGTTTTCTGCTAGGCAGATTTGCGCAAAGTTCTCAGCAAAAAGCAACAGTGGAGAGATACTGAGAGGGAATTTACCTCTTTTAGCAAGTTATCTGGCTATAGTCTAGAAAACACACACATTCTATCCCTAACGGGAAAAATCCTACAGAGCTTTATGTATATTATGATAGAAATATGTGAAAATAGAGCACTAAACAGAAAATAATTATCTGTATAGAGATGATTTTAAGCAAATTCAGTGCTACATCCATCTTCTGAAGAATTTTTAGAAGACTTTGAAGAATCTTGAAGACAAGATGTGTAAAATTGCATTCCATTCCAAGCTTAGAATTATGTTTATTAGTGTGAAGATTATTAGCTACATACCTAAATATTTGTCTCATCCTCATCCTTTATGGTCCTAAGGATAGACCATTAGGAACTGCACTTGAAATTTCTCCTGGAGCAAGAGTACTCTCTTTTTATTTGTAGGTGGTTTCTAGCTACTGTTAAAGCAACAGTGTTGTAAATAAGTATGATACACACTGTTAGAAAAGACACAGAGATCTGACTGTGATTAACAGTGCCTGCTCCCAGCATTCTGCTAGCAACAAACTATGACACATACCACAACAAAATGTAAATCTACACAAACATATCTTGGCATCATCAAGAACTCCAGTTCTACACCTCACACCTTTCTTTGCCATTTTCCCCACCTGATTCCTCACACACTTGCTTTTGTTTCTGCTTTTATGGCTGAAATCGATCCCCGTTACATTAATATGGAACAAAGAGAAGCAAATAGCTCTTCAAAGAATTCATTCTGATGAGATTAAACTGTATATTTTAATCAAGAGTTGACTAACATTTTTTTTCTCCCATCTTCCAATAAAGGCTCAGTAATAGCTTCTGCCCAATGACTCCATGCTCTGTTGTTCCCAATAGAGACAGATGAAGCTATATTCTCTGTGGACAGCCTCATTTCCCAAAAACACATGACTTGATGACCTGCTACATTGTCCTGTAGCAAAAACATTTTGTTTTCACTACTTAGACTTTTTTTTTTTTTTTGATATCTGAAGTATTACAATTAAAACCTGATGAATCACATCATTGCTTACTATGCCAAAGGAATATGAACTCCTGCAGTCATGGCTCTGGGAACTGAGGTTCATGGCTTTGGGAACTGAGGTTCATGACTAACCAGAAAATGCAATCACAGAACATTTGAACATGGGTTGAAAACAATCACGGGTTGAAAACAATCAAGTAAAGTAGTTCTCACTGTGGGTGAAATCAAATCACCTCTGTATACAGAGCATACATAGTGCCTGAAGTTTTCACTTGCCTTCACCTCCTGACTAATATAAAAAAAAAAAAGGGACTAAACATCTTTTCTGAAGATACACTTATCATAGTGGCCCTTCATTTCATTCCTCTCCCAAATCAGTACTTGTTTAAAGCCTGAAAAAAAATCGTTCATATAATTGGCCAGTTATTTTTTCCACTTAACTCATCACTTAAAAGACATACAGCAAGCAAGATGGTTGCAAAGAAGCAATCTTCTAACTGATCCCCTAGTGTCATAGAAACTGTATGTAGGAAAGAAGATTGCATGGGCTGACCAGTAGATGACAGCATATACTTAACACTAAATTGTTTCCAGTCTTAAATCAGTTTTTCCATTTAGGAAGCTGAATGAACACACTTCACAACTCATTAGATACATCTGAAAGCAACACGAAAACCTGTTTATAAATAAAGTCAGTATATCCATGCCATTAAAACCAAACATTCTAACTTACTAAATGATTTCAGACTGAAGATGGTGAGACTGGCCTGTCTGATAGACCGTGCTTAGATCAGAGGAGTTTTAGGCAAGTACACCAAACAAAACCACATCTGTTCTTTGGTCACGAGTTTACAAAATAGTTTCATTTCTTTGTTATTGTTTTGGTTAGTCTCTTAATCTCTGGGAAACAGCATTTTCAAAAGGGTTTAAAGCTGAGTCACTAACAGCTCTCATATGTTTTGAGCAGAAGTGATTTTGATTTTAAAGTCTCTCATTATGCTTAGTCCAACCTGACTGGTTGCTACCACTGAAGCACTGGCTCTACTTGCTTCTCGTGAGAAGATTCTACTTTTTTTTTTTTTAATTATTTGCTTCTGCATTCCAAAAACTTATAAACTTTTCACTGTTCCTTGGTATGTCCAATTCAGAGAAATCATTGCTCTTCCTCTTTTCATTAAATGTGTTCAGAACTCTTCATATAAAATAAATAAAAATACTGACTGTTTCAAAAAAGTGTATATTTTTGATAGAGGAGGTTTAAAGCCAAGGCACTAATTAGCCAACACAGATGCAGGAAGTTGGATTTTGATGATGTGATCAGATGCAAGAGAAGATAATACACAGTCAAAGAGAGGAAAATGATGCATTATGCCCTCAAGAAAGGGATTTGATTTGTTTGCCTTTTCAAGTCAAGTGCTGAAGCCGAATGAGCTGAAACCCATGCATGGAGAGCAACATCTGTGATGGGGATGGTCCAGAATACTCAACATATGGAATGATCACACAAAAGCCCATTTCAGCTTCAGGGGAAAAAAACGTGACCCTCCCCTCCAACTACAGATCCTAGAGAAAACCCCACAGAAAGGCGGTCAGCAGTAAATGGCAAACAGGGATGTTTGAGGCGTAGCTGTAAGGGATACACCTGTGTCACAGCTGGCATCTCGGCCTGACCCTGTGCTGAAGCAGCTATTTTTCCTTTTAAGAGCAAAAGCAGACTCATTTCCTCTGTGGACCAG